>NW_027500829.1:0-75093 GCF_021521415.1 Bidens hawaiensis
AGAAGGTAATTATTTAACACTTGATTATGTTTTATATCATATTACTTACAAATATTTTTGTTTTAAAATTAGGGCTTAATACCTGTAATACAAAAAGTTTTCCCAAATGCTGAACATAGATATTGTGCAAGACATATTGAAGAAAATATGAAACAAAAGTGGAAGGGTCAAGCTGCAAAGAATCTGTACTGGAAGTGTGTATATGCAACAACTCCTCAGACATTTAATAAAGCAATGAAACAGGTGTTTACAGAAAATAAGGAGTTATATGATTGGTTGAAGGAAATTCCACCAAGACATTGGTCACTATCACATTTTACTGGTATTTTTATGTTATTAATTACATTCTTGTTCATTACATTGTTGTTAATTACATCCTTGTCAGTTGAATTACTTATGCTTATACTATAGGTAGGGCACTAAGTGATTTGCAATTAAACAACATGCGTGAGATGTTCAATAGGCAGTTGACACCTGGAAGGGACCTCCCTATCATTAGTTGCCTAGAGTTCATTAGGGAATACCTAATGAAAAGAATTGTGAAAGTGCATATGAAGATAGCAAAATGTAAAGGTCCATTAACACCCAATGTTACAGTTTCATTTAAAAAAATCAAGAAGGATGCCACTAAGTGTAATGTCATTTGGAATGGGGCTACAAAGTATCAAGTTAGTGGTCCAAATCAAGAGCAATATGTTGTGACAGTTGACCAAAGGTCTTGCACATGTAGAATGTGAGACTTAACTGGGATTCCATGCAAGCATGCAGTGGCATGTATTTTTGATATGGGTGAACATGGATTGGATGATGGTGTGCCAGAGAAATGGGTTGACAAAGTGTATTGGTTGGAGACATGGAAGAATGTTTTGTTGGGTTTCTATGGATATTTTATAATTAGTTAACCATTTAACTAGTCACAATTAAGGCGGAAGCGTGATATTTACAAACTAAACATATGTATCCATGTGTTTATATATGTATATATTACAAGTTTATATAAGATATGTTCATGAACAACCTAGTTTATTCATGTCATAAGATTACCAATAATCTATTTATTAGAAACCCGAAGCAAGGATCAAATGATACGGAAAAACTAAACTATCAAAACTATAAACACTTACATTCTTAACCTTTTAAGAGTGTAGTTGTTGTTGAAGAAGATGATGATGTTGATGCTAGACTTTCAAAGGAAAATCCTCAAACGGAATATACCCCGAGCCTCCAACACACACCGAGCTATGTTAGGGAGCTTGAACACCAAAAACCGAGACCCGAGCCTCTTCCTTTTATCTTGGCCGAAAACAAGAAGAAAGAAAAGAAAGAGTTGTGTGGTTTTTGTGTAACTTGAAAGTGTCTTGATCTTGATCTTTATATAATCATTCAATCAAATCATACATGGTGTTAGGTCTTTTAGTCAAGTAACCAATACTCAAACTATACCAAATCCATGACAAAATATTGACCAAAATCATGGGTGTGGGGCCCACCCAAAACCGGCCCCAAAATATATATATTTATTTTTTTTTTATTTATTTTATACTTTATAAAATATATAAACACCCCATCTTTTATAAACCATTTTATAAAAGAACACATAGTTAAATAATCATTCCAATAATAATTATTTGAATAAATAAATTAACCAATTAATTTATTTAACACTTTCAAGTAAGTATTCAGAAACCCGATTTTCTGAATGTATCGTGTTCTGTATTTGTCTCATAGATCTTATCTTAACAAATACATAATTGGTGTGTGTCTAACTCGTTATTGGGTATGACCCGACTTGGATCAAACACAACTAGCCACATTAACCTAATTATGTGTCTCGGGCATACGGTATTCCAATAATCTCCCACTTGCACGTGACTCATAAGAAGTTAATGCTAATGGTGAATACCGCCTAACAACAGGTCACCACCCCTAGTGTGTTTGACTAAGTGTCATTCAATAACATCATCCCCTTCAAGTCCATACTTGATATGATATAGGTAAGTCTTATCATTATATCCCTTTGTTACTAGATGTCCTGTCAAATCGAAAAGACACAGAGTGATCATTCTCTCAATGATTTAACTTAACAGGCCTTAGACATCTAAACTCTCAACACATAAGAGGAACAAATCCCATCTTGACTGCATACATCCTCGTTGACATCTCATATGATATCTGAGCTCTTTCTTACACGTCATCGTGTTACCGAAATAACAAAGAAGAGAGTCAAGTTATCAGACTTGATGAAAAACCAGATCCAATATGCATCTCAGGTCAAAGGACACAATGACACTCGCCTTTACTCAAGGATTACTTATGATCAGTTGCACTAACTCCATGCAGTGATCCTTGAGAGCGGATCATGTCCAATATTTGTATCCCACAAATATCTATGAACCTTGGTGGCAAACCTATGCCCTATATTCATCACATGAATATCAACCAATCCGGGTTCATAATAGTCTTTCCTTCATACTTGTTCCCACAAGCATGATCGACTACGGACTTTTAGAACAACATAAGTCATTCATGGATTAAACATGCAAATATAGAACATAACTCATTGAAAAATTAAAATATAATTAATTTTCATGAGATACCCATTACATTCGTTCTTATACAAACACTAAATACAGATTAAATCCACTCACTAGAATACCGAAGTCCTAATGCACAAACATGACCTTCATGCTTTGGCCTATCGAGGAGCTTCGTGAGTGGGTCCGCAATATTTTGATCGGTATGAACTTTATGAATACATATCTTTCTCTTTTCAACTTCATCCCTTATGTAGTTGAATCTGCGCTCAATGTGCCTCGTTTTCTGATGAGCACGAGGCTCCTTGATCTGTGCAATAGCACCCTCATTGTCACAGAATATCTCTAGGGGCTCCTGAATGGTAGAGATAATCCCTAGATCCATGATGAACTTTTTCATCCATGCAGCCTCTTGGGCTGCCATTGAAGCGGCGATGTACTCAGATTCTGTAGTGGATAACGCGACAACATCCTGCTTCGAACTCTTCCAAGAGACAGCGCCTCCATTCAAAATGAAGACATATCCCGACTGTGACCGAGAATCATCTCGGTCAGTTTGGAAACTCGCATCCACGTAACCCTTTACGACGAGTTCCTCCTCACCAGACCCATATATTAAAAACATATCCTTAGTCCTTCTAAGGTATTTTAATATATTCTTGACAGCCATCCAATGACTGTCACCTGGGTTGTGCTGGTATCTCCTCGTTATGCTTAAAGCATACGAGACGTCCGGTCTAGTGCACATCATTGCATACATAATAGATCCTATTGCCGAAGCATAAGGAACATGCTTCATCCTATCCTGCTCTTCCTTAGAGCTAGGACTTTGGGATGAGCTTAACACGGTTCCTCTAGGAATAGGTACCAAACCTTTCTTAGAGTTTTCCATCCTGAACCTTTTCAGGATTTTATCAATGTATGCACTTTGATTGAGTCCGATCAATTTCCTTTGTCTATCCCTATAGACCTTTATTCCCAAGATATATGTCGCTTCTCCAAGATCCTTAATTGAGAAACGACTACTTAACCACGTTTTAACGCTTTCCATACTTGGTATATCATTTCCAAATAAAAGTATATCATCGACATACAAAATAAGGAACATGACTATACTCCCACTAGCCCATTTATACACACACGCCTCATCACCGTTTTGGACGAAACCAAACGCTTTGATTTCTTCATTAAAACGATGATTCCACATCCGTGATGCTTGTTTCAACCCGTAGATTGATTTCCTTAACTTACATACTTTGTCAGGATTAGATGGATCGACAAAACCTTCAGGCTGAACCATATGGACATCTTCCTCAAGATATCCATTAAGAAAAGCGGTCTTGACATCCATCTGCCATATCTCATAATCAAAATGAGCTGCAATGGCAAATAATATCCTGATCGACTTAAGCATCGCGACCGGCGAGAAGGTTTCATCATAATCAATCCCTTGAGTTTGTGTGAAACCTTTTGCTACAAGTCGTGCTTTGTAAGTATCTAAATTTCCGTGCATATCGGTCTTCTTCTTGAAGACCCACTTACATCCAACCAGTTTGGAGTTAAGTGGACGATCAACCAATTCCCAAACTTGGTTATCGTGCATGGATTGCATCTCAGCGCTCATGGCTTCAATCCATTTTTCACAATCAGGTTGTGACATAGCATCTTTGTAGGAGATCGGTTCATCCGAATCGACCAAGTAGCAACCATCCACGAGAAATCCATATCTCTCGGGAGGTTGACTAATCCTACTAGATCTGCGAGCAACGTGTGTATGATCAACCATTTGATCACCTTCAACATCCTCGTGTTGAAAACTAGTATCGACCAACTGTGTATCATCCAGTGATTCTTGAACCTCTTCAAGTTCCACTCTTTTTTCACTAGGTCCTTCCATAAGGAACTTAGTTTCTAAGAAGTATCCTTTGCGTGAAACAAACACCTTTTGTTCACTAGGATCATAGAATATATATCCTATATCATCCTTTGGGTATCCTATGAAGATACACCTGATGGATCGAGCCTCAAGCTTATTTGGGGTGTCACGTTTAACATAAACTATGCATCCCCATACCCTTAAATATGAAAAGGATGGAACTTTTCCATGCCACATTTCATAGGGTATTCGATCCACCTTTTTGGTCGGGGCCATATTCAAAATACGAGCCGCTGTAAGTAGCGCATATCCCCAAAATGATGGTGGTAGTGAGCTTCGTGCCATCATTGATCGAACCATGTCCAACAGTGTTCGATTCCTCCTTTCGGATACTCCGTTATGTTGAGGAGTTCCAGGAGGAGTGAGCTGTGAAATAATTCCACAATCTCTAAGATGACTTTGAAAAGCATCACTTAGGTATTTGCCTCCTCTATCGGAGCGGAGTACCTTGATTGTTCGGTCGAGCTGATTTTGTACTTCATTTTGAAATTCCTTGAACATTTCAAAGGCTTCATGTTTGTGTTTCATTAGATACACATACCCATATCGACTAAAATCGTCGGTAAAGGTAATGAAGTACCTTTCACTATTCCTACTAGTGGGCTTGAGAGGTCCGCATACATCCGTATGTATGATACCTAACAAGTCCTTAGCCCTTTCATTTGTACCTTTAAAAGGTTTTTTGGTCATCTTGCCTTGAATACAAGATTCACACTCATCAAACGAACCTAACTCATTTGTTTTCAAAAGACCATTCTTTTGGAGAGTATTTACACGATTCTTGTTTATGTGTCCAAGACGACAATGCCAAATGTAGGAATCACTCAAATCCTTTTTGAGTCTTTTAGTGGAAGTTTGATATAATGAGCTATTTGAGGTATTGTCATGAACCAATTCATAAATACCGTTGTTTGGTACAGCTTTAAAATAAAAGATACCATTAGATGATACATGCATTTCTGATTTTACAAATTTAAAGTCAAAGTTACATTGTCTAAGAAGGTGCACAGAAATAATGTTCCTAGTCAAACTAGGAGCATACAAAACATTTCTCAAAACAACTTCCAAACCACTTGGAAGCGATAAAGTGAAGTCTCCTCTAGCGACCACGTGCACCCTTGCACCGTTGCCCATGAAAAGACTCACTTCGCCCTTCTTTAAGTCTTCATTCCTTTTGAACCCCTGCAACCAATTGCAAATATGAGTTCCACATCCGGTATCCATTACCCATGTGTTAGAAGAAATAAGATTTAGCTCAATATTAATCATAAAGACATTACCCGAGGCATGCCCCGCATTCCTCTTGTCTCTTAGCTCTTTTAGGTAGACCGGGCAATTGCGTTTCCAATGTCCGGTTTCCCCACAACCAAAACAAGGATCATCCTTATGACCCCTCGGTTCCACAACCTTTTGTTTCTTTGCCATAACCGGTGATTTGCCCTTACCCTTAAGATGCACAGGAGGACCCTTTCTTTTTGCTACCTTAGCCTTAGGATTGGGTTGAGATCGATTCTTGGATCTACCTTCATTGATCGCAAACACGGGTAAAACCCTTTTTCCCATGCTCGCCTCGGCTGTTTTAAGCATTGAGTGAAGTTCTCCAATGTTTTTGTCCCACCCGTTCATGTTATAATTTAACACGAAAGTGTCGAACCTTTTCGACAAAGAGTTAAGGATCAAATCCGTTGCTAACTCTTTTGAGATGGGACAATTGAGCTTGGCGAGACGATCAATGTAACTTTTCATCTTAAGTACATAAGTTGAAACTGGTTGATTATCATCCATTCTACATGCATGTAAGGCTCGAACCGTTTCGAACCTTTCAACTCTTGATTGCTTAAGGAACATTTCCTTGAGTTGAGTAATCATGTCGTACGCATTATGGTTTTCGAAATCCTTTTGGATTTCGGGAACCATAGTCGCCAACATGAGGCATGACACTTGAATGGAATCTTCCGTGTGTTGGACCCAATTCATATATTCGACCTCACTTCCCTCTTCCGGTTCATTGGGGATAGGTGTTTCCAAAACATGATATAATTTTTCTTGTTTTAGAACAATCCTTAAATTTCGGAACCAATCCGAAAAGTTATTGTGGTTAAGACGGTCTTTAGCGAGAATAGATCGGAGAGATACATTTTGGACGTTAGGGATTATGTTGTCGTCGACGTGTGCGGCCATCTGCAGAATTTTAATTAAGTTCATTTTAGTGTTTTACCTTTTTAATTATTAATACCCTTTTATATATACCAAATATAATTAATAATTTAAAATCTAGAATCCAACGATAAACCCGACTCCGGTTAGGTGACCTTTTTCCCATTGTCGGTTTATCAAGGTAGTTATTCATAACAATTACAAACCCTTTTGCAACTTCTAGAGTTTATAGGACCGGTTCGAAATCATATTTCGTGTCGGCATGTTTATCCCATCAACACCTATTAGACCCCATGCTTGGGTGACCCTCTTTACATGGTTCTAATTTAAGTCGTCCTACTTGTATCAACTTGTAATATCAACATACAAACGGTTAGGTGACCTTTTTCCCATTTATATGCCAATATTACCTCAACATATTAATTTACTCTACGCGGTTAGGTGACATTTTTCCCACTAAGAGCTTACTAATATGTTAAGCGTTTATACAAAAGGATGGTGTTTAACTTGTTATCCTTAATTTTAAAAGGGATTTTTAGTTTTAATAATTGTAGTTATAAAACTTTAAATCATGTTCTAACATGCATTTAGTAACATGATTATTTTGAAACCATTTTCAAAATTCTAATTTATAATAAAACCATTTTATTATGGGCGTGAGGCGGCTAGTTAATAAATCCATTTTATTAAACTACGTGTCACGTAATTACCGATAATTATTAGAACCCGTTTTATGCTTTGTTAATTAATTCTATGTGACGAAGTTGATATCCTAATATCTAACAACCACACAATCAAACAATCAATTAACAAGCATACATAATTATACTAGACACGAGCCACTAAGTTAGACCACACTTGTTAGCCGAAACAAGTGTGTGTCTTAGGTCTGATCCTAAGGGACACACGACACATGGATGTTGTAGCTCCCACTTGATCCCGCATCCAAATGCGTCAAGCATCTTCTTCAACCCCGTTGTAATCCATTGGGCTTGAACTTGGGCCTTAGCTTCCATAAGCTTCCATTTGGGCTCAATGGGTGGGCTTAGGTCCTTTTGGGCTTGAATCCCCTTAATGGGCTTGTGAGACCCATTATCACCATACCCGGCCCAATAAGGCCCAAACTTCCAATTTTGCAATCTTCTTTAAATTTACATAACAAATGTCCTAATACATTTTTTCTATAAAATAAAGATATTACAAATAAACTATTTATTACATACCCATATGAATAAATAATTACAAAATTGCCCCTAATTAATTATTACAAACCGAAACTTTGAATAATTAATAACAATCACAACAAACATCCATTTGGTCTACGGCTCGGTCTAGTTTTAACAAACATAACCCGTTATGTCTTAGGAACCCGTTCCAAAAAACCCCCGACCTTATCGGGCCTAGCCCAACCCATTTGGGCTTGACCCAATAACTAGATTATGGGCTTCGGCCCACATGTGCAAAACACATGGGCTTCGGCCCAATAGAAAGTCTCATGGGCTTCGGCCCATTTAACCAAAATGGGCTTCGGCCCATTTCACTTTCTCCCCTTTTTTTTCGGTTAGCCCATTAACCAAAACAAGAGGGCTTCGGCCCAATTTCACCCGAATTGGGCTTCGGCCCATTTACTCGGTTTTATATATATATATATATATATATATATATATTTTTGAACAAAGCCAAAAAATTAAAACAAGATTAAATACAAAAATCATGCATGTTAATTTTTGTATAAAATCTTTCAAGGGGAAAAATATAAAACCGAAAACCCGAAGCTTAGTTTCCCGTATCCCGGCTCTTGATGCCATTTGTTGGGTTTCTATGGATATTTTATAATTAGTTAACCATTTAACTAGTCACAATTAAGGCGGAAGCGTGATATTTACAAACTAAACATATGTATCCATGTGTTTATATATGTATATATTACAAGTTTATATAAGATATGTTCATGAACAACCTAGTTTATTCATGTCATAAGATTACCAATAATCTATTTATTAGAAACCCGAAGCAAGGATCAAATGATACGGAAAAACTAAACTATCAAAACTATAAACACTTACATTCTTAACCTTTTAAGAGTGTAGTTGTTGTTGAAGAAGATGATGATGTTGATGCTAGACTTTCAAAGGAAAATCCTCAAACGGAATATACCCCGAGCCTCCAACACACACCGAGCTATGTTAGGGAGCTTGAACACCAAAAACCGAGACCCGAGCCTCTTCCTTTTATCTTGGCCGAAAACAAGAAGAAAGAAAAGAAAGAGTTGTGTGGTTTTTGTGTAACTTGAAAGTGTCTTGATCTTGATCTTTATATAATCATTCAATCAAATCATACATGGTGTTAGGTCTTTTAGTCAAGTAACCAATACTCAAACTATACCAAATCCATGACAAAATATTGACCAAAATCATGGGGTGTGGGGCCCACCCAAAACCGGCCCCAAAATATATATATTTATTTTTTTTTATTTTTTTTTTATTTATTTTATACTTTATAAAATATATAAACACCCCATCTTTTATAAACCATTTTATAAAAGAACACATAGTTAAATAATCATTCCAATAATAATTATTTGAATAAATAAATTAACCAATTAATTTATTTAACACTTTCAAGTAAGTATTCAGAAACCCGATTTTCTGAATGTATCGTGTTCTGTATTTGTCTCATAGATCTTATCTTAACAAATACATAATTGGTGTGTGTCTAACTCGTTATTGGGTATGACCCGACTTGGATCAAACACAACTAGCCACATTAACCTAATTATGTGTCTCGGGCATACGGTATTCCAACATGTTTATGCACACACCATAGATCCAATCAATGGCCAAGAAGAATGGGCACCATCCCCTTGGCCCACTAAATTGACTGCTCCTAAGCACCATGTGCAGATTGGTAGACCAAAAAAGAATAGAAAGAAATCTGCTGTGGAAATTGAATTACTGAGTCAAAAGGTTGGTAAAGCCAAGAAATTGCCAAGGAAGGGTCGTACAGTTACATGTGATATTTGCAAGCAACCAGGACACAACAAGAGATCTTGCAAGAAGAGGAAAAGAGGAGATATAAGAGAAGCAGGAGGTTTAGGAACACAAGTTGATGCAACTGATGCAGCAGGCTGTTCAGGGGTTTAAACTGCTTTTGGTATTGTAATATTAGGATGTTAAACTGCTTTTGGTATTGTAATATTTTGGTACTATGTTTAATTATGTTAAAACTTGTAATCTTTTGGTATTAGGATGTTTTTGGTACTTTTTACTTTATGTTAAAACCTGTAATCTTTTGTATTGGTTAGTTGACCTTACAAATGTCAACTGGAATGGCTAATGGTATATTGTTTGAATTGCATAGTTGATTGTAGTTAAAGGGCATTTTGGTAATTTGTATTGGTTTTTATTTGTTTGTCTGTTTTTTTCCTGTTTGTTTGATCTGAACAAGCAGGCTGATAAAAGGCATTTTAGTAATCTGCATAATTTTGGTACTTTGCATACAAAAACATTCAATCTGCATAATTTTGGTAATCTGCAAATAATCTGTTAATCTTACAAAAGTCATTTGACCTTAACATACAAAAGCAATATAAACTGTTAATCCATTAACCTTTAATTTCATGAGTTTTTGTATTTGGTATAATATGTTAATCTTTATCATCTTTAATTTCATATGTTTTTGAATTAGGTTAATTTTGACTTTTACAAAAGTCAACTACAGTGGTACCATTGACCTGTCAAACATTTTACACAAAACCAACCAATTAGCTTGTCAAACATTTTACAAAACACTTAATCAAACATTGAGTTGTTTAATCTAACCATATGTTCAAACAAAGACCATACATTTTCATATCATAAAATTAGTACTACAAAAGACAATACAGTGGTACGATGACCATACAACAAAGAGATCTTAGCAAGACAACTTCAACATTCAGTGGAAACATACATAAAGGAAAAAAACAACCAAAACAAAAGTCAATGCAAACTTCATTATTTTGGTCTTCAATTCCATTTTAGTACATGTTTGATATATTGGAGGGTCCATCCAAACAACAAAGCCACAACTCCTTGGCTGCAATTAACAAAAATTAGGGCAAAAATTAGGGGAAAAAAAACCTAATTTCAAATGTTTGTTCAATACAATTGTATAACTTACCTGTTTGCTGCAACAATAGAACCGTCTTCCTGGGTTACTCTCCATATATGAGGTACGAATCACAATAGGCCAACCACATGAGCAGAAAACCATGATTGATGATCTAGAGTTTTGATGGAACAATTTGGTTGATAATCTAGGGCTTCGTTCTGCTTTTGGTCTTATAAGGAAAATAAAACTGATTTAAATTAAACATAATCTAAAACTAAAAAGAAAAAGACAATAATACCCTTAAACTAACGGCATACTTGGATGCCGTTAGACGGGAGGATATAACAGGCTAAAAATGAAAACTACTAGGACTAAATTGACAAAAAATCAAACTTTGGACTGAAGTGGTGAAAGTCGCAAACCACATGGACGAAAATGGCTATTAGCTCAATAATAAATGACAAATAATCTCCTTAACTTTTAACTTATTAATATCCAACACATTACCGAAATCTCACTCTCTTCTTCTTTATTTCTGTCTTTCCCTCTCACATTCATATCCTGAAATAAATCTACATCACATAACTCCATTTCATTTCACACCAGTCTACACACAAAATGCCGACCAACTTCGAACGCAATCTCAACCTCTGCTTCTCCAAACTCAAACGCCACCAATCACCCCCACCCACCACCAACAACCACCGCCACCGCCGCTGCCACTCCGAATCCACCCTCACCAAAAACTTCAACACCCTCTACGACATTCCCGCCATCTCCGACTCCGAAGACGGCGCCCCAGACATCCCAACCGTGGTAGCATCCGACCGGTTCTTCTTTTCCTCACCTGGGAGGTCAAATTCGATATTCGAATCTACCTCCCACTCAACATCTTCCGTCGCGTCAACGTCCTTTGTCGTTGACCTGACGGAAGATGTTGACGCACACGCCGTCGTCGGTGGATTTGAAAATATTGAATCCGTCGGCGGCGGCCTGGCGATCCCTACGATCTCGCCAGACCCGTACTATGATTTCAGAAAATCAATGCAGGAAATGGTGGAGGCACGTGACCTCATCGATGTACGTGCCAACTGGGATTACTTGAACGAGCTGCTCACGTGCTACCTTGACTTGAACCCCAAAAGTGCTCATAAGTTTATAGTTGGAGCTTTTGCTGATCTTCTTGTTACTCTCATGACGGCGGAAGCCGCTGGCGGTGGTGGTGGCCGGAATATTTGACGTCTCCGGTGGTGGTGGGTTTGTTTTTTTATTTGTTTATTTTGAGGATGGTGGGGTGTGATTAATGTAACATTTTTTTGTAGTTGTATTATTAAAATGATTTAAGTTTTAGTTATATTTTCTGTCAAGTCATTAAATGTGATTCCCAAAATTTCCAAATTAATGGAAGTGAGAAACAAATGTGGGGTTGATGAAAGTTCAATAATCATAAATGATTATTTTGATTTGGTTGGATATAAATTATTATTGGTACACCTTATCCAAGGCAATTATTTTGTAATTATTTTGCGTTTGAAAAATGTTTTCTGAAATAAATTTATTTAAATTCATTGTTTGGATGGTTAAAGCGTCATCGCCACACATAGCCCCACACATAGCCGTATTTGAGAACCCCACATAGCCCCACACATAGCCGTATTTGAGAACCCCATTCTATTTTGGTGCATGATACGAGTAAAATAACAGGACCTAAAATCGAGTTCTTATAAATATGTAATAGATAGATTGATAATTTTAAAATAAGGTTGTCTTTAAAAAATCTAAAACAAATAAATAATAATAAACATGTTACTAAAATGACTAATATAAAACACAAATAAAAATAAGAAAAACTCTAATTTGTAAGAATTGAACCCATAATCCTTGTTTCCATACTCTAAAACATTTTTCATTTAACCAAATAGTCATTTTGTAGGATTTGTGTAAAAACAAAATTATATATAGAATATAAATATATCTTTAACGATTATGATTTATGGATCTCTCAGGAAAGTGTGGATCTGGTTCCTTCGCCCTCCCATTGGGTCGGACTTGCCGCCATAAGCTCATGCTTTAATAAACGCGTTGTGGTTTAACTATATATTAAGAAAAAAAGTTTGGTTGAAATGGGGTGGCCCCACCTTTTTGAGCCCTCTTGGGCGCCATTGCTTTGACAAGAAGGGTGGGCGACGCATGTTACCATTTTGGGTGTAACGGTAGTTGGCGCCTATATTGCTTCTGTGGCATAGGGTGACTTCCAGGTTGAGCCTCCAACCCTCGGTCTTAAAAAAACTTTCCTAAGCTTAAATCTTTGCTAACACTCTTAGGCAGCGTTTGTTATAGAGGAATGGAAGGTGGAATGTAATGAGTCATTTCATATGAATGAAAAACAGTTTGTTTGGTTACCATGCATGAATGGAATAGATCATTCCACAAGAAATGAAACACTTTTTTTTTAGGATTTTCATTCTTTTGGGTATGAGTGTTTTTTTTCATGGGGAAATTCCCAAAATAGCCCAATTATAGTTAGTGTTTTCAAGTTTATCCCCCATAATTTAAGTTTCCAATTTTATCCCTTTGGTATCTCGTCGCCGACTACATGATAGCGAACACCGACGACATGATAGCGAACACCAACGATGCGTTACCGAAACAAATAGGATAACGACACGTAGCCGGAATTAGGGTAGCGGCGATGCGTTATGTTGCTAACGTAGGGTAGCGGCGATGCGTTATCACTAACGCATCGTGGAAACCTTGTGTTGTCATAACAAGGTAGCAACAACATAACGCATCGCCGCTACACTACGTTAGCAACATAACGCATCGTCAACCCTATGTTATACGTAACATAGGGTAGCAGCGATGCGTTATGTTGCTAACGTAGGGTAGCAGCGATGCGTTATTCACTAACGCATCGTCGACGACCTATTCCGACCACGTGTCGTTATCCTATTTGTTTCAGTAACGCATCGTCAGTGTTCGCTATCATGTCGTCGGTATTCGCTATCATGTCGTCGACGACGAGATAACAAAGGGACAAAGTTGGAAGCTTGAATTATTAGGGATAATCTTAGAAACACATTATTTAAATGGGTTATTATGGGAATTTTCCCTTTTTGCATTCCTTCAAAGAGTGAAAAAGTCAAAAGAGCCAACAATCATTATTAGTATTATATAATTATAATGATATTATTGTTATTATTATTTTCCAATTATAGTTATTAATTATATTATTATTATATAACTATTCATTATTGTTTTGTAAGATAACTATTATTATATTAGAACTATTACTACACCATTAATATTAGTTATTTTTTTAAAATTTGACGAGTTAACATTTCACAACGTGCATACGTGATTCAACATTGTTACGATTATTTTTATTTAGTATAAAGATCCCGTTGCAGCACGAGGGTCCAAAACTTAGTTATTACGAGTATTCATATTATTATTAAAATTATTTATTAATTTTATTATTATTACTAATAATAATAATTATTATAATAAAGTGATTAATCATTCTATTCTTACATGGTAAACAAACATGACAATGGAATGCCAATGATCTATTTCATTCCTTTATCCATTTCATTGTCATGTTCATTCCATTCTCTCATCTATTCCATTATAAGGTGTATTAAATATTCATGCATTACTAATTTAACCAGTACACATATTTTGGATGTGATTAGATACAAATAAATGTAGCATACTAAACATAAAAGTAACTAGAGTAATTACAATTTAAACTACAGTATTTATGTTATAAAAAAGAGTGAACTGTGGTTTTTGTCCCTGTGGTTTTTTCAAATATGCGGTTTTAGTCCAATAGTTTTAAATTTGCGATTTCCGTCCCTGTGGTTTCATTTCACTTGCAATTAAACCCAAATTCATTAACCCCGTTAAGTCTGGTTGTTAAACCCATCAGCGTGCCATTCACGTGATGGGCATTTTTTTTTTCCTTTTTCTCCCCAAATAAACCCCAGTCGTAATTCGCAAGCCCCCAAACGTGAGGGGCTGGGTGTATTTGGGGGAAAAAGGACAAAACTGCCCCTCACGTGAAGGGTAAACTGATGGGTTTAACAATCTGACTTAACGGGGTTAATGAATTCGGGTTTAATTACAAGTGAATGAAACCACAGGGACGGAAATCGCAAATTTAAAACTATTGGACTAAAACCGCATATTTAGACAAACCACATGGACGAAAACCGCAGTTTATTCTATAAAAAATAATATACTATAATAATTTCTTTTTAAACTACTAGTGTAATAATAATTACTATAGTTTAAAAGTTATAGCATAATAATAATAATTACTTATGTTAACATAATTACTTTAGTTATTTGTATGTTTTTAATAATAAAAGTCATTTGTATTTGATCCAAGCCTCGTATATTTTTAAGGTAAATGTTGGGGGTTTTTTTTCTACCTTTTGTTTTGCAATATTGAAACATAACACTTCTTAAATATGATGGTACGTAAAGTCATTTTCAGTCCTTTGTAAATTGCAATCAGTGATGAAATGGAGCAACATTAGTTAATTATTATGTTATTTTTCTTTGAATGATCTAATTATAACAATATAACTATTATATTTGTTAAATGTAAAATAAGTGTTAACATTTAGCATTTTAAGCCAATTAAAAAACTGTGTATAGTATTATTTAAACCATAACATACCTTAAGGCTTAATGTTATTAGTTTTTTTTAACAAATATTGAATAATTTGTAATAAGATAACAAATCCCTAGCCTCTAATTTTATTACTTTAATCATAAGATAATACCATTCATAAGATGTTTAAACCCCCTAAGAAAATTTAACAATAAACAACAATTCAACGGAAAATCAAAAACCAACTCTTCATCTATTTCATTTTTGTAATAAGAATATTATACCAACTTATAACTTGGATTATTTCAAACAATGGGTATACTTACCTAGATGAACTTGTCTGACACTATTACAGCTAACTTCATTAAAGTGGTGTTAAGGTATGAATGCATGACCTGATATGAAATGTGTAAGCTTTAAATGAATTTGGGAGTTTGGCCGAATCCAACTACACACTTAGCTATATGGTTGGCCTCAGGGTAACTAGACGGCTAATAGGTTCACGAGCTAATTTGTATATTTATTTAAAAATTAGAACAAAATTCTGCAATACATATCTCTAAATTTAATGTTAAAAAATAAATACGCAATAGATATGTAGTTTGAGAGCATCCATGTTGTCAGCACTTGAGTTTATTTGTGTAAATTAATAATTTTAGAACTAAATGTGTGAACGGAGGATTAAATGAGTCGTGTCAACCTACGAATAGAGTCGTGTTCAGATACATTTGCTCAACATGATTTCCATGTTCGTGTGGGATTCAAATCACTAACCTTACTTATAATAAGAACATAACACCTCTATATTTTTGTGATAAAATAAAATATTGTTAAGTTCTAATCCTTCATGTTTAATTAGTGTGTGTGTTAGTTAATTTGGAAGTACTACTTAACATGAAAAGGATTAAAAAGATGGTGACAATTTTAATGTCGTTTTTTGGGACAATAATTGAATTTGTATAGGTGTTTGTCCCTACTTTACTATAAGCTTACAAAAGTACAATTCTATAATAATATAAGCTGTTCCCTTCTTCTATTGGGGCAGTTCAATTTTGAGTTCCCAATTTTGGCCTTTTTTACAACTAAACCCTATTTATTTAACGTCAAACAAAAAAAATCATGTGTTTATTTACAATATTTAACGTTATTTTTCCGCTTTATTCTTCTCGATCAAATAGATAACTTTTTTTAAAGATGAAGACAAACATATATAATGTATACACAAAGAGATTATGCTAAATATATAATTAGTTTGAAGTATAGAATTGCAAGAACTTTATCGTTCGTACATAGTGCTTGGTGCATAGAGTGAAAAGTGGATAAAAGATGAAACAAGTTGTTACATAATATTTTATATGTCACGTTTAAAGCAAATGATACAAATAAAATGGATCACTATAACCGTATAACGTATTTGTCTTTTGCTTCAACCATGGTATATATTATTATATAGTCATCTACCTCACCATCTTCTAATTGCCATTATATATGCCAAACACAAGTGTTGATTCGCTTTTCTTGTTACTCTATATAAGATTGGTTATGTATTAATCACATCCACGTATATATAAAAGCTTGTTATGAATTATTTGAAGGGTTCGAGTTGGCAAATATAAAACAAATAATAGGTACTTCTTATATTGGCTGGTATTTTTAAATCCAGATAATTTTTTGGATTAAGAAATGAGAACTCCCACAAACAAATGTGAGAATCTTTGATTTTGTTTTGTTAACTCCAGTTTTTAAATTTCTATGACTTGTCTTTTACAACAATAAATTTGTTTTTTATGGTTGCAACTTGTGCTCTACAGTTTTAGAATCCATGGTTTTGGATCTTATAATCGATGCCATGTTGCTTTTGTTTTTGTTAGTATATTATAATTGACTGTTCAAGAACGTGAACAAAGAAACTATCCACAATCATTTTAGTTTTAGTATATATATCAATTATATTTTGACTATAAATCATGTATTAAATATGCTTAGTAAGAAACAAAAACCAGCTAGTTAGACTTAAAAAAATAATTACAAAACAAACTCTTAGAGCATTACCAGAACCGTTCCACATCCTCATATCTATAATTCTATATTATGCTAAAAAGCACTATTTATCTCCTTAACTTGTCCACCATCCTCATTTTTATAATTACATTAAAAAACATTATATTTCTTTTCTTTTCACGTATCTTTTAAGTGTCATAGTTTAAAAAACAAAAAGTTTAAGATAGATTGAAGTACTTTTTATTTCTTAAATATTATTATACGTGTTTAAAGATAAACTTGAAAATTGGCTAATACATTTAGAAATTGAACACTTGTAATGAGACAAATATAAATGAAATATGAACATTTTTAATAAAACGAAGTAAGTAATTTTTTTATACCATTATTATTATAATTTTTATTTTCTTTTATCACATTCAATTACAACAAATATTAAAAAAATAAATGAAAGCAAACCAGCTTTCCAAAAAATTACAAGACTAAGGGAAACTCTGTGATTTAAATATCAACTACAAATTTGTATTTTTCATTTAGCACAACAAATTTTACCAACTAAAATTAAATATTATATAACTAAAAATGTTTTTATGTTATGTAAAATTTTATATTACTTAATAATCCACCTTTTAGTAATAAGACTTAACAAGACAAAATAACATTACCACTTAATCAGAAAGCATATGAAGCATCTAACACAAACTCTTGTTAAAGAACTCTAGAAACTCATCCAAAAACATAGCATAACAAACGTTCTAGATATGACAAAAACAAAAACTTTACAAAAGCGAAACAAGCTTATCGCTTCTTGGACACACCAACCGTCTTACCACGACGACCAGTGGTCTTTGTGTGTTGTCCACGGACTCGCAGACCCCAGTAATGTCGAAGACCTCGGTGGTTCCTGTCAATCATTTAAATTTAAATTTATTATGTGGTTCTTTGCAATAAAAAAGAAATCAAAATCAAAGGTAATGTGTAACTTCTAGTTATTGAATAATAAAATAGAAGAAAATAATATGAACCTGATTTTCTTCAATCTTTCAAGATCATCCCTAAGTTTCATGTCGAGAGCGTTAGATGTGACTTGAGAGTATTTTCCATCCTTGTAATCCTTCTTTCTGTTAAGAAACCAATCTGGGATTTTAAACTGTCGGGGATTAGCAACGATTGTCATCAGATTATCAATCTCAGGGCACTAGAAAGTTCTCCCGCCCTGAAAATTCAAATTTGCAAGAAGAATTAAACACATGTAAAATTACTAGATAAGTAACCACCATAAAAAACAAAGAATAAATTAAAACCTCCAATGGCACTAGTTTCATTAAAATTCTAACTAAAATGCCTATCATATATTGCTTTAAAACTGTAAAATACTGGTTAGCCTAACTTTTAATATGAAAATAAAAATAATTGCATGAATTTTGATTTTTATAAAATGTATATTCAAATGTTTCTTGTAAACTAACTTCAAATTTCATAATGATTCTATGTCATGTACATAAAGGCTTTCTAACCTATATAAACATCTCTGTAACATTAAAAATTATATCCCAACTAAATCATACTACAAAACTTCGTCCACTCATAGGGGGACAAACAAGCCAAGCTGCTCGCAAGCTACTCAATATTGAAATAAATAATAAGCTCAAAGCCAAGCTTTTCCAAGCATGAGCCACAAATAAAGCTCGTTTAGATATTAAGTCCAAGCTCAAGCCTTGTGTGTTTTAAAACTTTACCTATTTTAGACTTCTATGTTTTACCTTTGCAAGCTCGAGCCAAGTTTTGAATAATTTAAATTACTACATGAGCTCGAGTCAAGTTTTGGCTAGATTCAATTACTACATGAGCTTGAGTTGAGCTTAGAATTGTCTAAGATTCTCTTTAAAAACGTACATAAATTAATTAATGAATTATAAACGAGGCTCGAAACAACTACTCACAAACCAAGCTCAAACTTTACAACAAGAGCTTGAAACGAGCCAAGCTCAAGCTCATGTAAGTCAACTCGAGCCAAGACGAGGTCAGCTCTGCTCAGTTACACCTAAATTTAAATTACCAAAGTGACATCAAGCCCTATAATTTCTAACCTTACAACTCCCAAAACCTTAATACAAATGCATAAATTAACCAACAATTAAACTAATCAAAATTTGAAAAACTTAAATATAAAACAGATCAATTAAAAGAACCTAAAGCTACCTCTTGTTCATATCAAAGTCAGCCTTCTTGCAAACAATATTCGCGAACCTACGACCAATACCCTTAATTGAAGTCATGGCAAACATGATCTTCTGCTTCCCATCAACGTTGGTGTTCTGCACACGAAGAATATGCTGAAAGTCTTCATTTGCTACCAGACTCTGCAAACCCAGATCAAATTAGAACACCAATCTAATATTAATATTACAGAACACACTAACACGAATTACCATGGCGGCTGTTTGAGCTTGTTCTTGCTTTTGTTCTTGTTCAAGCGGCTGATGTTACGAAATGCTTGAAATCGATGGCAAACTCTAGATCAGTTGGGATCTGGTGGGTTATATAGTGTTTGAATTTAGTGATGAATGGGCTTGTTGAATTAGAAGGCATGGATATGGATGGATTTCACAATTGGGCCTTTCGATCCAGAATATTGTAAGCAGTTTCTTTAAGTGACTGCAAATCGGTTAGTGGGCCCAAACTAGTCTGCTCTATAACCTGGTTTATAAGCAAAAGTCTTGACTAGGTGGCGATTAGTCATAATAAATTCAAACCGAATTGATTCAAACCGAATTGATTTGATAGGTTCAAACATTCTTCCTCATAAACAATGTTGTAAAACTAGGTTATGGACTGGCATAAGAACCGTCGGTCTGAGTTGGGTTGGTTTGAAAACCGATTTGGGTCAAACATGTTTAGGTTTGGAATTGGTGTGGTTCAGGAACCGGTATATTGGTTTTGATATCGTTTTTTTTCTCTCTCTAATTAAGTAGATCGGTATACGAATCTTCACACTAGTGAGTTCAATTATTCGGTTGTTTGGTTCATCCTATTGGTGTGGTTCATGAATTGGTTTACCGGTTTTTGCTATTAACTAATTGATCCAGATCATCTTCAATTATCCGGTTGTTTGGTACATCCTGTTGAAAGTTGTTCAAAAAAAATTTGATATTAGATTTGAAATTTTGTGATTAATTGGAAAAGAAAAAAAATGATAGAAATGACATTAATGGAATAGTTCATATTTGTTGACTTTATCTTTTCATATGCAATGTACATATCAATTCCTTCATCATTTTAAAACATCCATAACTTTTTCATACAATAAATTTTTTTTAAACAATCACCATAAAAACAAACGTTTTTTTATCTTAAATATGAGTAACATATTGTTGTAAAAAAAATAGTGGATTTTTATACATTGTGTTATTGGTTGGTCATTGTGTTTTTTAATTGAGTTTTCTACATTGTGTTATAGGTTATGGTCATTGTGTTTTTCAATAAGTACTCATATTAAAGATAAAATTCTAATCAAAACATATGTCGTTGTGTCTTTTATTTGTCATTGTGTCTTTATACTCATCATTTTGTCTATTGTTCGCCATTGTGTTTTTTATACTCATCATTGTGTTTTAGTCACACCATCTCATGGTGTAACATCCCCAAAATTTTGATCCAAATTTGACAACTTAAGAAAGTTGAGGGATCAAAAATAATCTCAAGATAAATAATGAGAAAATATTAAATAAGGAATTATGAGAAAAATAAAGGAAATAAAAATACTTCCTAAGTTAAAGTTTACTTACATGAAAGAAATTTCATCCCACATTGGAAGATGTAAGAAAGTGAAAGCATTCCACTAAGGTATAAATAAGAAAGATGGAATCCATCCCACATGGAAAGTTGTAAAGAAATGGAAGCTCTTTATAAGAAAGAGATTTTCTATAGTAATATTCTTTTATAAATATCATGCACCAAGTGGTCCTAGCGGAGGGTGCATAGCACCCGACGCGCTCGGGTGAGGGCGATGGCGACAGCGAATGGCGTTGGGCGCAATGTGGCGCTTTGATGGCGCACTTGGCACTTCGCACGCTCGCATCGCCGCGAGCCGACCATAAGTGACAAGCTACAAAAGACAAGGTACTGAAAATGAAAAATAATATTCAGGGACCATCGCGGTACGCGATGTCCGTCCTCACGCGATGAGTCCAAGAGGACGGACATCGCGTACCGCGATGGGCCGTGATGACTAATGGACACGTGTCACACTCTGGTGACACGTGGCAAGACGTGTCAGGCCACATGGGACACGTGGCAAGACGTGTCAGGCCACGTGGCAAGACGTGTCAGGCCACGTGGCGACACGTGGCGTAACCTCAGAAATGTAGGCGTCGCGCTACGCGCCGGAGTCAGGGAATAGTCCCATCGCGTACCGCGATGGGACCCAAAATCAGCTATAAATAGGAGGGGGTCGGCTCATTCCCTCACACCCACAACCACTCTCTCTCTAGAAATCACTCTCTCTACATCGTTTTGCGTGCCGAGTATTGTTTGGCGTGCCGAACCTCGTAATCCGTGCCAACTACCCGACGTTTCCTCGAAGTGCGTGCCACCCAAATAACCCGACATTCTGTCTCGAAGTACGTGCACGACTCGGCGACACCTACACACTGCCTCGATTTGCGTGCCAAGAAGAGTTAATCAAGAACGTCTCGATAAACGTGCATAGAGTAGAAGTGCTACCCGTACAAACTTAGGAATATCTAACTCCGAATACCCGTGCGAGGTAAGGGGTTCTGCCTAAGTTATTATATTATTATTATAAATGGCTTAGACCATAGTCGGAAGTATAGCCGAACCTTGATTATGATTAAGAGTTATATAACTTTTCTTAAGCGAAAGTTATAGTTAAAATAGTATTTCTTTATTATTAAGAAATATAATATTCAAATAATATAGTTTGATCAATGTTTCTTCTTGAATAAGAAACTCAGTATAGACGTTTCTTCCTGAAGAAGAAACGTAGCCTATAATTGGTAAATAAAGAAAGGGACTAAAGGTCCAAATGTTTTGAATAAACAAATGTTTTTATCAAGGTTAAGGCTATACAAAACGGACTAAAGGTCTGAAGCTAGATCGCTGATCTAGTTATTTATACAAGGGTTATTCTCGTACTATAGGTCCGAGGTAACAAAACAAGAAGAGGAAATCAGAAAACAGGAATCAGTATCAGAAACTGGTTATAAACAGAAAATGTGAATACGCCCCAAACCTTTTATAATGAGTCTGAATGTTTGCATAGGATTTATGAATCCTTAAAAACTTTGTGTACAATAATAAGAAACGGATACTCTGATTAAGAGTATACATGTGTCTGGATCCAAACATACATGGTGACTCGGCATTTCCCCGAGGCTATGCATATCATCAACATGCCTTTGAAGGTCTACGGGACTGTTCAGAGAAATGATATTGTGTATATAATTAATTGTACATGGTACCTAGGGTAATTTGATCCCAATTCAGTTGGGCGCCTAATGAGTAGTCACAAATGTATTATTGTTGGTTTCACGAAGGTATTGAAAAGAGATTTTAGAGTCAGCGTTATTCAATGGATTTGTGTTGACGTATTTTTCCACCCATGTGACATGGAAACAAGAAAGGTTAGAACATACAAGCAAGAAGGAATAGAAGATTGGAGTTATAGTTATTAGATGCTATGTGATGGCTCAGATATTTTATTTCAAAATATTACAAAGAGTTATGTTTTCTAAAGAAATGTATTTGAAACATTGAATGGGTATTATAACCAGAGAGTTTAATAAGTTTTCAAGATAATAATATTTTATTAAAGACTTCCGCTAAAATAAAACCCGCAACTCTGATGTATTTACAAAACATGTACCAACTTGTGGTCACACGCCTAGGCTCTAAGTCGGGGTGTGACACATGGAAAACCCTTTTCGCTCCGCTTGGCCTTATCTCTCTTTAGGGTTATTTTAGTGATAGGTTCTATAGGAACTGGACGATCTTATTTGGTCAAATACCTAGCGAAAAACTCATATCTTTCTTTCATTACGGTATTTCTGAACAAGTTCCTGGATAAAAAAGTTTCAAGGTTTTGATGATATTGATGCTAGTGATGATATTGATGCTAGTGACGATATCCTTGATATGGAGCCGGAACTTCTGACTATGAATATGATGCCTGAAGATGAAGACCTACTTTATATCACCCTTCATTTCGAATTTTGTATTATGTTCAGGTCATTGTGTATTATGTATTTACCATTGTGTTTTAGTTTCACGTCATTATGTAATATGTATTTACTATTATGTTTTATCTTTCAGATTATTATGTAATATGTATTCATCATTGTGTTTTATGTATATATTAAAGTTGTTATTTTATTATTATGTTTACATATTATGATTGCACAACGGTGTTATTTCACTATTACAAATTTTAAATTCCATCACTTTATTAAAACACACACATAACGATTTGCATAAAGACACAATGATAAATGGAGAGACACCATGACAAGTAGAAAGACACAGTAACATTTTCTTTATAAAACAAAGTCGTACTCATATTAAAGATAAAAAAACTTTGTTATTAGGTTGAAACTTTAAAAAAAATGACGTACGAAAAAGTTATAGAGGTTTTATATTATGGGAGAATTAACATGTGCATTGCAAATTACTAGAGAAAGTATGTGTTTTTTCCCTTCATGTCTTTCCTCATTTGGTTCCTACTTGACACATAACAATCAATTATAACTGCTTACCCTTCTCATATATATATATATATATAGGGGATTGTTAAAGAGAGAATTGGTTTTATTGCAAGAAGTAAATTATAACCATTGATTATGTTTGATATATGGTCTACAATTAACATGGCAATGTTGTAATTTTTAGTTTGCTCATTTTAATAGTTTATAAGATAAAAGGGTATTTTTGTATTTTCCTTGTTAATATTTATTCATAACCCAACTGTACATCTAATTAATTTTGGCTATAAAATATCGACGTGATTTCGTGGGTTATTTCCTTCTTCTTTTTTTATCTTTGTTTCCTTTTTCTGTTTGTGTAAACAACCAACGTTGACTTTTAAGACTTTGGATTATTCTTGAGCTAAAGTAATTTTACCGATTCAAAATATACCTACACAAATTTGTTTAAGAATTATTATATGCATATTGATATATAGTTTTTTTGATACACATATAGTTATGATTATACATTTACTATGTGTAGGCATTTGTTAATTTAGTTCTTTAAATATTTATAAACTATTAAAAGTTTGTGTAAATATATATTAATTTGGTTTAGCTTAAGTGTGTGTCTGTTTTACTAATTTTTGTGTAGGTTGTTAAAAGTTATTTTTGTGTAGGTTATTTCGAACATATATGGATTTGGTTCTCAAAATAAGTATAGTTGTGTAGGTTGTTAAAAATTTGTGTAGGTATCTGTATAAATTATGTAGGTTGTTAGAAGTTTGTGTAGGTATATATTAATTTCATTCTCAAAATACGTATAAGTTGTTAGAAATTTGTGTAGGTGTATTTTGGTTGTGTAGAGATATGATGTTTAATGGTTGTGTAGGGATACATTTATTGTGTAGGGACATGTTAATATGAGTATATGTTGTACATTTTACAATCTTTTAGCTACATACAAGATGATGATTAGAAACAATTATTGTGTAGGTTGATTCAGTGTGCGTGTATTTTTTTATTAATTGAAATGCGATTTTTTTTTGTATTTTCATGTATTATCTTTTGTGTGTAAATGTGTGTATTTAGTTTTTGTTACCATTTAATTAAAAGAACAAAATTGATTTGATCCTTTATTTTAAATTTATTTAAATATATATTAGACATCGTCCAACGAAAAAGAAAAACCAAAACCAACTGGAAGTTGGGAAAAATGATTTAGGTTGATAAGTATTAAATAAACAAATAGAATAAAATAAACAAATCCATAAAAAAAATGTGATTTGTAAATCTTATAAAATTTAATAGTTACCAAATAAAGCAAATGAAAATTTTACTAAGTTACCCCACTAATTAATTAAATGAAAAATAAAAAAGAAAACTTGTGATTGGTTGAAGCCATTTATTTCATTTTTTGCAATAATTTGATTTCTTTCTTGAACTTAAACCTATATATATATATATATATATATAACACTTTGTAGTATAACTCAATCCATCATATCATAAAATATAATGTCATAATAAATCTTTAATGTATATCATAACCTATCATATCATATTAGGCTAGTATAGTAGGGCTACAATGTGGGCGATAAGAGGCGACAAGGGCGAGAACACCGCCCCCTGGGCGATAAGGGGCGGGGCGACACAAACATGCCGCCTGCTTGTGTTATGGTGATGATGACGTGGCAATCTATTATTGGTGGGAGGGACGATAAGGGGCGGGGCGACACAAACATTTCGCCTAAGGAATGTTATTCATTTCATATATAACATTTTTTATTACTTAGTAAAATGTGATTCTTATTTCATACCTTCTAAAATGGAATGGAGAATTAACAAAAATATTATTATTGTTGTTGTTGATGTTGTTACTCCTATAGTTATTATTATTTTTTTACTTTATCATCATCATTATTATTTTATTAAAATATAACTATATTAAATTATAATTGTTATTATATTTTTATTATTATATCGCATTAAGTTATTATCGTTTATTAATTGACAAAAAAAGTATTATGTTTGAAGACTTTACTATTTAATAATAAAATAATAATAAAGTGATGATTCATTTCATTCCTACGCAATAACCAAACAAGATAATAGAGTAGTAAAGATTCATTTCATTTCCATATCTATTACATTCCTTTGTTCATTTCATTCTTTCGTTCATTCCATTATTTCACATCAAACAGGCACATCATATGTTCATGTTGGATAGTATTGTATAATACCTTAGCATACCATATTGTAATTATACCGTATTGTATATTGATCAATTATACCATATAACATAGGGATGAGCTCAAAACTGAAAATACCGATCTCGAAAATTGCAAATTCGTGGTACCGGTATTGAAATATTGGTTTCGGTACCGGTACAAGGATGGTACCGGTACCGAAGGTAAAAATTCGAGAAATACCGGTACCGTACTGATCCCGAAACTCAAACATTTGGTACCTATTCAGTACCAACGGTACCGATTTCAATACCGGTACCGATTTTGCTCATCCCTAATATAATATCATATGATATGATATCAAATAACACCATTTCATATCACATATAACATATCATATGATGTCATAACATATTATATCATAGCATTTTATAATATCTTTACCTCATATGTGTTTTATTATACTATCAAAAATTTTGGAAGGATTAACATAAGTTAAATGATCATATCTTTATTTATAAAGTACGAATATAAAATGTAAATATGTGAATTTAATGGAAAAATAAGTGTTAAAAATAAGCATCTAAGGATTATTTTAGCGTGTAATAAAAAATAAGACTTAAATATTGTCATAGCCCCGGCCTATTGTTTGACCAAACTTTTTCTATTCTATCCATTAGTTGCAATTTGTCTTTTACTTAGCATCTATGGTTTCAACTTTCTTCTCGGTTAAAGTCATGTCTCTAAGGCTTTATGTAGTGGACGTGGGTTACGGCGAAATGGGGCGACGAAGAGCGCAAACACCCCCCCGGTCGATATGTGGGCGATTTGGGGCGGGGGCGGGGTTTAATTGTCGCCGGAGAGAATTGAAAAATAATAATATAATAATAATGTTACCGTTTGGGGGGGGGGGGTAACGGCTAATAAAAAAAATAATATAAAAAATTAATATAAATATCAAACCAATTAAACCATTTTCACCATATCATACACAAACCCAAACATAAAAATACCAATCATTTTTATCATTTTCATACTTCTTCAAACTCAATGAGTTCCCCGGATTCCACGAATTTTGCCGAGATTTGGGATAAATTAATCAACGAGAGTCGAAGAATTTATCAGATTCATCGACAAGTGGCGGAAGAGCATTTAGAGGTCACGAACGCGGTTCGAGTCGTCGCCAATAACATGGTGCCCCGCTCTGCTCCGTCTACGGCACCACGTAGACAATCATATATCCTTCGGGATCGTAAGCAAGCGAACACTCGTTTGATGAAGGACTACTTCAACGACACACCTACATATAACGACGTTATGTTTCGACGTCGTTTTCGGATGTCCAAGCGTTTATTTTTGCGCATCGTTGGAGATATGGAACGGGAGTATGAGTATTTTCAATAGAAACCCGACGCAAGAGGATATTTAGGATTCTCCGCCATCCAAAAGTGTACTTCGGCTCTACGCATCCTCGCATACGACAACACGACCGATATCAATGACGAGTATATAAAGATGGCTGAGAAAACAACGAGAGATGCGTTGGAGAATTTTTGCATCGGTAAAATTTAAATTGTTTGTGTTAACTATTGTTTTTAATATAAATATTTTTTAATAATTTATTTGTATAGGGATAATACAATTATACTCTCGTCGTTATCTGAGGATTCCTACTTCAAACGACCCGACTCGCATATATGATGTACACGAAAGCAAACATTCTTTTCCAGGCATGATCGGGAGTATAAATTGCACGTATTGGTAGTGGTCCAACTGTCCAACCGCATGGCGAGGTCAATACACTCGTGGTGACCTTGGAGTGCCAATGGTTACTCTTCAAGCCATTTGCTCACACGACCTCTGGATTTGGTCAGCCTACTTCGGCTCAGTCGGGTCCAACAACGACATAAACGTTCTCAACGCGTCGCCTGTGTTAGAGTATTACATCAGCCGTAGCATACCGGTCTTACCGTTTTATGCCAACGATACCTTCTATCGTCACGGATACTATTTGGGAGATGGGATATATCCAGAGTACTCGATCATCGTCAAGATGTTTCAAGACCCTATCGAAGAAAAAAGAGATTATTTTAAGAAGAAGTAAGAGTCCGCGAGAAAGGATATCGAGAGGTGTTTCGGGGTTCTAAAAAAACGTTGGCACTATGTGAAAAACCCTTGTCGTGTATGGAAGTTGGCAATAATGAGCGATGCTATGTATACGTGTATCATATTGCATAATATGATTTTAGAAGACGAGGGAAAAGCAATATGTCAACACTATATACCAGGAAGCGTTCCATAACAGTTCCCTGAACCAACCCAAGACCAACAAACGTATAACATTCACCAGCTCACGTCAAGTGATATACATAATCAACTGAAGGCGGATTTGGTTCAACACGTGTGGGATAATCGTCCCGTTGAGGACGGAGAGGAGGATGAAGACGAGGAGGAGGACGAAGACGAGAACGGGGACGAAGACGAAGATGAAGACGAATAAATTAGTTTTTTTATTTGTATTTTTATATGTATTTTGTTGTGGTGTGTTTTTTTATTATAATTTATTTTTATTATTGGTGTGTATTTTTTTAGTTTTATGATTTTTTTTGTATTTATTTTTTAATTTTAATACATTTTTGTTTAATTATTTAAACAAATTGGTTTTTAATTAACTAGTTTAACTATAAAAAGAAAATAATAAAAAAAGATATTGTGAGCCCAACTTGTAGCCCCTACACCATTACACTTCAAAAACAAATTCTCACTCCTTGCTGACTGGGTGCCACGTGTCACAATTCGCCTTCATTTGTAGCCCCTCCACTACACATAGCCTAATATTATTAACTCTTTTTGTAAATGTCACGACATTTATTTTTACATATATAGACTAATTATGTAACTTAATTATAATTAATTAAATATATAGTTAGAGGAATATTTGTGTAATTTACTCAAAATAACAAATAAGTGACAGAGATATATAACTAGGTAATAAACATGTATAATTTGAAGTATATCATTGCCATATACATAAACATTTAAAAATAATAAGAGAGTAGATGGGAATATAAAATGCTAATGCTTTACAATTAATGAATAGATTAGACTAGATAGATGGACATATACTAAATGAAACGAATGATTAATAGATAGATATCAAACTAGATAAAGTAAAATCAAGGGGTTAAAATGAAAAATATAGCATCGACGTTTTATTATAAATAAGCCCTACTTCTCCATTATCAAATGCATCAAGAGCGGCGCATCTCCCATCATATAACCCTAATTCTCATATTCATCAAGAGTGGCGCATCTGCCGCTATAAAACCCTAATTCTCATTTAGTTCTTATCATATGGATTGCTTCGTTAACTATGCTGAGCGTTGGGATTCAATTGTAAGTATTCTTAATCATATTTTGTATAATCTAATCATCTATATTCTTTTTAATTTATTGTTTCGATTTATGATGCAGGGGACTGAAGAACACATGCCAATTATTGATAACATGTTGATTGTTTATAGAGTTTGGTATGTATATTAACTTTGAACATCTTATTAAATATTTACCAAATTTATTCGATTTTATCTTAATTTCTCATACAAACTATCGAATGCACACACTATTATCATCGATATCGGTATCCGTTACCATTTTTTCAAAGTTATCGCTATTGATCATCATCGTCTCTTTATATATATACAATGTACGTGATCGTTATATATGGATGTTCATCGGATCGGATAACTAATTATTCAGTTTATTCGGTTCGGGTTATTTGGATTTGAAAATTTTTGGACCCTATCCGAAATCTGAATTAGGAATATTCCTATCCGATCTGAATCTATCTTAATTCAATTCGAATCGGATTCAGATTATATCCGAATAATCTGAAATAAACCTAAAAACATTTCCTAATTTTTTGTTCATAATATTAATAGTTTATAATCACAATAAACATAAAAATCGGAAAATATGAATTACTCTTAACACAAATTTAAATTTCGAACTTCAATTAATAGTCTAATAAATATAACAAACCGGAAAATATCACTAAAAACTTGTTTTTTATCCGGTTTGAAAACAAACCAAGCACGAGCAAAGCCTCGATTGGTTCATTTTTGCTTGAATTATTTTTTATTTATATACATATATATATATGTGTGTGTGTGTGTGTGCGTGTAAAATTAAAGTAAGTTTTAAAATTTTGAAATTTTCTTCTATTATATTGACTTTAAAGTTTAATTTTAAACTCTAGTTGCCCGCTTTATATATGTTTTCTTGTTAACTTTGACTTTTAGACATTTTAAGGTTGAAAGTCTTGAATTAATTATATTTTTTTACTTTTAAAAAATTAAAATTAAAAACTTAGTATGAAATCAAGCCGCTCGGTTTCAAACAAAACCAAGTTCAAGCATAAAATTATCGCTCGTTTCTTAAAATTCAGTCCGTTCGGTTCAGCCCGGTTCGTGAACAGCCTTACCCAATGCACACACTAATATAGTAGATGTCTGCTAGACTGTTACCATTTTTTAAATCCATAACTATTGATCATCATCGTCTCTTTATATATATGGCATGTCAAAATTTAGGCGACTTGATTATTTAGGCTTCTTTACTGCTATATTGGAAATGGATGAAAAATTTATTACGGTTCCATCCATAAGGTAACTTCAATTAAGCTTATTCATATACATTTGTTACACAAGCCGTTATTTGGTAGCATACCCTCTCACGTATTTTTATGTATTCGCAAAAATGACTGATTTTGGCACTGGTACTAAGCATAGGCGTCAGTGGATGTGTCGTCGCCTTATAGGTTCAATCGAAACAATATGTTCATGTATTGTTTAGTTATTTTTATTAGGTGTAAAGTGTGATTTTCGTCATTGTTGGTTGTTCATGTTGTGGTTTTAATGATTTCACTGTTAAGAAAACATGTAAGCCAAAAGAAAAAAAAAGTGTTGCCAAACGTACCACCCGTCCCATTTTTACTAAGCACACCCTCTCAATTAATTTTCACATTTATATAATTCAAACCTTTTTTGATTTTTTTTTGTCATTTTTTTATTTTTTTTATTATCATTATTATTGTCTTCAAACACATTTTTTAAAAATTAAGAATATTTTTTACTATTTTTTTGTATTGTTAAAGCAATTTTTTTTAAATGACAAAAACCATTTTTTTCTTAATTAAAATGAACATTTTTATAATTTAAAAATACATTTTTTTCTATAATTATTTTCATTGTTTAAAGAGTGTTTTTTAATAACTTTTGGAGAAACAAATTTCTTAATGTTTGTTAATATATAAAAAAATAGTGTATTTACGTAATAAACTGCACAAATTTTGTACTATAAAATTAAAAAATATTAGGCGGAGTAATATATCAAATAAATTTGTTAAAAAAAATTGAATATCTAGGGAAGGAGATATGACAAGTAGAAGAGAGAGATACGTTTAATCTGACAAAAAAAACATTTAATTGTGAGATATGGAATAATTATATCAGAGTGGATTAAGTTATTATCTTAAATTAAACAAGTAGACTTAGTAGTTTTTTTTTCAAACTCAGTCATCAAATAATAGAGATTTAATGGATGTAGTTCATGTTAATTTAAATACATGCATTTTAGTAAAGTTGTTAAAGTTATGATATATAATAGTTATAATATAATTGTTAATAATAAATGAAAATACAATATTGTTTCAAAACATAACAAAAATATTGAAGAATGGTTTTTGCCATTAATCCTACTTTGATAAGGTGATAATTTTGTTAGGAGGTCAAGTATTTATTTAATATGTAGACTTGCCATTAGCCGGTAAAAAATTAGAAGTTCAAACTTTATATAAAAAATATTTCATATCATGACCATAATTTAGTTCATTTTGCCTTTATAAGTGTCATGGTGACATTATCTTGAAAATTATTATTTGTACTCAACAAAAGTTTGTTTAATTTAATGCTATTTTAAGTTTGTTTTAATGTTATTTTAAGTACTATTTATATACTTTTTTTTAAACTATATAGTGTATTTTCTTTTGCATTAATTAATATTAAATTTTACACCAAGCTTAATTATTCTTAAAACAAATTTTTATATAGCTGTGTATTAAGCAAACATGGAAGTATTGTGGATTATTAAAATCAACAAAATAAAAGTATCTAAGTATTTATATGTTTAATCATGTAATTCGTGATTATATAATTATTATCATTAATTAAATTCAAATTACAGCACTTAATGTAGTCAAATATATTTGTATGAGTGTATTTTTTTTTTTAAAACAACAATTGTATAAATAAGAGTGTATAAGTTCAATTCAATTTAAAATAAAAAATTGAATAAAAAAATTAAATAAGTCAAGCAATTGTATGAGAGTATATCTGATGTGAATCTTTTTGTCTTAGGACAAGAAAACCATGTGAATAATATTGAAAACCTTAAAAATCATTAAATTCCGCAAACATTTGCTCAAGGTGTTTTCAGTTGTGAAATAATTACATCTATAAATTCGATGCTTAAAGCCAAATTTCACAACAAACTCCCAGCTCACACCACCTCTCTCTCTCTCTCTCAACCCTTTTCTCTCTCTAAACTCCATCAACTCATCATCTTCAATTTCTCTCCGAACTAATTTAGGTTGTCAACATTGTTCTTTTATGTTAGGGATATATATAATTTTGTTCATTTTCTGATCTAAATTTCTGTGTTCAAGCTTTAATTTACACTCTTTATTGATGAAAATGTATGGTTTTATTTTGGATGATTTGAATTTTGTTGTTTGGGTGTGTACGTGTACTGGGTGTTAATCCAGACGTGGTTTGATGTTTACAACTTTTAAGTGGTTAATTTAGCATCTAATATTAGCTGAATTTCGTTATTTTCTGTCTGGAAGTGTTATTGATGCTTTTATCATTTTATGTAAACAAAAATGAATTAGGTTTTTTTTTTTCTTATTATACTTTGCATTGAAGCAATGACTAAATATCAATTAATTCTACTGGTTGCTTGTTAATTAATGTCATTGTGTCTAGCAGTTTAATTTCTCGTGATTTCAAAGCATCAGAATTTGACAGGTTCATTTGGCTAAAAAATGAAATTGTTTTTTTTTAATTATAAATTTTCATTTTTTAATTAAAAATACTTTACAAATATTCATTGAAGCAATGATTATATATAAATCAGGTCTACTGTTTGATTGCTCTTAAATTCATGTTATTTGTTTAAACATCTTTTGTTGGAGTTTATCTGATTGTTTAGGGGGTGAAATATTTAATTTTGCACTATTATTTATGTAAGAATAAAACTAATATAAGAATGTGTTTACGATAGATGATCTTATTCTCACATTGATATATTGTTTGCTAGAAAAATATAATATGCATAATGGTGTCAATATTGCAGCCTTTCCTTGAGTTTCTTCTTTTACTAACTACATTATCCAATGTTTTGTAGGTTTATCACCATGAAACTGAGAAGTGGTATGTTGATAAACTCCACCCAAGCGAATGTGGAAGTCATTAATAAACGTCGACCTAAACGTCGTTTAAAACCTGCAAAGCCGGATTATTATTATTTTGAGCCTGTCGTGAAACACAGACGTCTCCCAAATATAAAGATACAAAGTGACGCACAACTGATAATCCCAGGCGAGAGTCCGGCCAAAGATAGAACTTCTTCAAAGGGCGTGCTAATAAATTCGGGGAATGCAAATGAAGAAGTCAATACACGCCCAAAGCGTTGTGTAAGGCCTCCGAAGTTAGATGATTATCACTTGGAGCCAGCAGTGAAACACAAACGTCTTAAAACAAATAACGCACCCCAGAAAATACAAGAAGCGAGTTCAACAATACAAAATGTTACAGTTGGGGTGGGATTTAATGATGAAGTTTGCAGCCTTTGCGGAGCCGATGGTGATTTAGTATTATGCGATAGTTGCCCTTCGGCTTTTCATAAAACCTGCCTTGAAATTCAAGTAAAAACACTCTTAGATTTTAGACTTATGTAACTTGATTTTTGCACTAAGATTATCGGGTGTTATGTTATGTTGAACAATATTTAACTTAGTTTTTTTGCACGGTGCAGGACTTGCCTTTGGGGGAATGGCACTGCGTATACTGTTTGTGCAAATTCTGTGGCGCCTTTCAACATCATCGTGCATTGAATTCGGAAATGGTGAAATGTTCACTCTGTGAGCAAAAATGTATGTAACCAGAATTTGATAACTTTCATATAATTTTAAACCATATCTGATGAAGTCTTCTAACTATTTATGGTGCTACAGTTCACAAATCTTGTGCAAAGGCTTCAAGTGTATACTTGGGTGGGCTATCTTTTTGTGGAAGGGAATGCCATGAGGTAGATATCTTGACTTGTTATTGTATAGCATTTGTAAAATCTAGTTGCTGGAATCATGCTACATTTAGAAATAACTAAAAACTTAGAAAGTACAATACATGATCCTTATATTCTTTTCTTAAAAGGTTTACAACAAACTACAAAGGAATTTCGGCCTCAAGATTGATCTTAAAGATGGATTCTCGTGTACACTTGTTAAGCAATATGATCTTGAAAGATGTTCAACCTCTTCTAGGAAAACGAGCAATAAAAAACTAACGAAGGCATTGAAGATATTGAATGATTGTTTCGAACCAAGTTTTGACGAGGCAACTAAAACAAATATCATCAAGAATATATTATACAACAAATCGTAAGTTTTTTTTTCTTATGACAACTATATTCCTTAATCAGTGTTAGATTATATATAGGAGCATTTGCCATCAAGTAGATCTCTACAACCCTTAAGTTGTGAGCTCAAGTCTGTTTAAAAGTAACAACTGATCATCATGGGCTCTTTATATATTTGGCAGGTCAAAATTTAGGCGACTTGATTATTCAGGTTTCTTTACGGCTATACTGGAAAAGGGTACACAAATGATTTCCGTAGCAACCATAAGGTAACATTAATTAAGCTTATTCATGCAAATCTATTAACACATGTCCTTAGTTTGTATTATACCCTCACGAGCTCTATTTTTGTGCATTAATCATGACTGGATCCAGGGGCAAAAAGTTGCAGAAATGCCATATATTGGCACTGCTACTAAGCATAGGCGTCAAGGGATGTGTCGTCGTCTTCTAGATTCTATAGAAATAGTATGTTCCCATATAGTTTATTTATTTTTAGTTTATTACCGCAAAAATTGCTTTAACATGTCCACCATAAATAGAGAACTTACAATACTTTATCGTGTGTTTAATTCTAGATTTTATGTGCTCTTGGTGTCCGGGAGCTAGTCATTCCTGCCACATCTGATACTGTATCGATGTGGAGGGACGCTTACGGCTTCAAGCCGCTTGAAGAATCAACCAAGGAAAAAATGAAATCAATGAGCATTGTAATCTTTCATGACTCAAAAATGCTTCAGAAACATTTGAAAAACAAGAATAACGTCAAATAAAAGGTATTTTTACAAATTCTTGTGACATGTTTATATGTCATGTTTATGTGCATGTTATTTTAGTCTAAATTATCAGAAATTTCAAAGCTTATATGTGACATGTTTCTTAAGGCATAAAGAAACTATGATGAATCATAGCAATAGTTACATCCTTTTTTATGTCCTCTGCACTTCTTACCATGACTTTTCAAATGCAAATTTTTAAAACATTTATACGTAGTAAGAGTAGCAAAACCTGTTTTTAAAAGGATATATTAAAATGCTATCTTTTTTGTTTGTTCAGACAAATAAATCAAATTTGTTATAAAAGGTTGTATACCCGTTGAGATTGAATACTTGACTTCCACCCGAATGAGATTCCTGACATGAATACGCAACATGTCACTAATTAAGGTTAAACTCAAGAAATAAACTATAAATCTTTAAAAGTATAAGGTTCTGTTTTCTTTTTCTTCTCATTATATATTGCTTAATATACCACCTTAACTATATATGTTTTTCTGCTTACTGCAGGTAGTCTTATATAGACAACGACTGCTAATGTGAATATGGATTTTCAGAGTTGATCGCCATTTTAAATTAACTATAGATGCATGCACACAAAGATTGTGTTTTGGTGATATAATTTCCTGTGTTTGATGAATCTTGATATATGTATATATATTTGAGTTAAATTTTTTTTTTGAAATATTTAGTTTTGAACTTAAAATTTCTTATTTTAATTTGTTCATGATCTTTGGGTATTATGACAAAATTGTGGGCAAGAAAATGTACTAGTGGAATGGGGTTAAAGATACTAGGGAAGGTTTTTATGTTTATTTTGCTTTTAAAAATTTGGTTTCAATAGTGATTGCTTCGAGTGTGACTAAAGGCTGGTTATTAGATGTGATGATGTGAGGTACTGAGGTTGATTATGTGATTAGATGGAAAGTCATGTCAATGGATGCAGTGACTTTAAAATGAACATTGGTGATCTTTTTTGGCATGCATTTGCTCAATCACATCGTTCATAGGTCCACAAACACCTCTCGGAGTTAACACAAATGGATCGCGTACTAGGTCTAGGTGGCTGAAACACTAGATCGTGTAGAAGATGAAATAATAGCTAAACATGATCAAATATGATGTGAAACAATGAGAATCGGATCAAGGATGATAAACATGGTGGAGTTGGATCGAATACACCTTTAAGTGTGTGAAAAAGGTTTTGCAATTGATAATCCACCCATAAACCGTATTACAAAAGAGTTTATAAACTAACAAGCCCATAAACACAAAGCCCATATGTTTGTGTAAGCCTAACCCAAGGCTAGTTATTAGATATTTAGATGTAGTTATGTAATGTTATTTTAAGGTATTAAAACGGTGGTTTTCGTCCTTGTGTTTTTTTTCAAATTTGCGATTTTAGTTTAATAGTTTCAAATTTGCGATTTTTTTCCATGCCGTTTCATTTTACTTGCAATTAAACCCAACCCCACTAACCCCGTTAAGTCTAATCGTTAAACTCATCAGTGTGCCCCTCACGTGAGGGGCAATTTTGTCTTTTTTTTCCATAATATACCCCGCAGCCCCTCACGCGAGGGGGCTTACGAATTAGGGTTGGGGTTTAGTCGGTTATATTTTAATAGTTGTCATGTTTGTAAAGTTTTATTAATCCAATTTGTAATGATTCTATTAAGTCATGTTAATTCAAAGTTTCAAAACTAAAGTGCATCTCTAAAACAATCTTTTGAGACAATGTGTTTCAATGCTTATTTATAAAGGAAAAGATTCGTGTACATTTTAATCTTAACATGAGAATGTAGGAAATAATACGAATTTATAAAAAAATGAGAATGTAAGAAACAATACCAACTACAATACCAATCTACATAAACATTGATTGATAATAACAAAGAAAAAAACCTAAAAATTACAACAAAATAATCAAAATCAAAAACAAAATAATAACAACATATACCAACAAATACTTATAACAACAAAAGAAAAAAAATTATAACAATAACAACAAAATATAAATCAACATACTTATAACGTCTCATAATCGAAAATTAGAAATTACGAAAAAAAATAATAGCAAACACCTATAAAAAATAAACCTAATTATAATAGCAAATTGGTTTCCCACTGTTTTCATGTTAAGAATGAAATGTATTTGATCATGTTTCTATTTATAAAATACAGATTATTATAATTTAAAATATTTTTAAATACAAGGACATAAATAATAAAATAATGATTTCCATAACATAAATTTAAAGAATGGTACGGATTCAGCACCCGATAATATAGTTTCATATCATAATATATAGATGTTTAAAATGTGTGAGTGATAAGTAAAAAAATTTGTAGTTTTTAGTTAAAGAGTATAGATAATATCATGACATATCATCTTATACCATGTGATTATTATATCACCTCATAACATGTGATGTTGTAACATATAATGTCATAACGAATCAATATAACATATCATATCGAATAATATAATTTAATATACATCGTAACATATCATGTCATAACAAATCATATCATATAATTACCCAAAAAAATATTTTGTTATTTTTAATTAAACAATATATTTGATAATTTTATCATTACCTTTTATCTCTTCTTCAATCACAACAACATTAAGAAAATATTAAAAATTTATACGGTATGAACAATGTAAACCCAAATTTAACTTTCTCATAGCATTCCAAGCACATTCTCTATTCATATCCTTATAATTACATTAAAATTTACTACATTTTCTATCTCATTTTCAATTAAATAGTCATTTTTTTACATTTATCATTATCTTTTATTTTTCCTCCACGGACAAACATTTTTCAAAAATATTAAAAAATTATACATTGTGAACAATAGAAACCAAATTTAACTTTCCCCATTACATTTTCTCTCAATCTACTCACAACCACTTATAACCACATAGAACAGATTGAGAATGTTCTCATATAACATTCTCTATGCTCTACTCACAATCACTAATAACTATACAATATAATTTACAAAATCCATTCATATATGCATTATGCATGGGCTCAGTATGCTATTATATGTACGATATTATTATACTATATCATAGCGTGTTGTATTACAGAAGGATATCAAATAACATTATATTATATCAGTATATCACATCACATCATATGATATATATCACATTATATTACAATATGTTTACCTGATTTATAGTACCATTTTAAAAGGATAGATTACAATAAATTATATGCATATATTTTTAGGGTAAAGTTAAAATATAAAAAGATACAAAATGAGAAGCGTGAGAAGAATTTTTAACCATACAACAAACCCCTTAAAAATAAATTCAATAAAAATAATAAAAAAATCATAATTCAAAATATAAATAAAAAATGAAAAAAATTAAAACACTAAGGGGTTGTTTGGTTCATTCAGATCTGAATGAGTTAGATCTGAATGAGTCAGGTCTGAATGAGCCTCGATCTATCTCATTCAGCAACAACAACAACAAGTCTGAATGATTCAGACCTAATTTTAACCATTCAGATGCTTTTCTGTTTGGAACCAAACAGTCTGAAGTCTGAATGAATCAAATGTTTACATTTGAATGGTTCCATTCAGATGTAAACAAACAAACCCTAAGATGCTTTCGCCATCATTCCCGTTCAATATATATATATATATTAAAAATAAAAAAAATGACGAAAAGACACAATGACGAAAATGAACAAACGACACAATTATAACTAAAAAAGACACAATAGATCGCAAAATATAGCAACATGTCGAACAAAATATTAGCTCAATATTGAGTAATGTAACATAACAGAAAGAAAAAAATACACAATATTAAGGAAAAAAGACACAATCAATGACGAAAATAAACACAAAACACAATGATAAACAAAAAGACACAACGACTTTTTTCACTTACCATTGTGTTTTTTATGAGAACGAGAAAGACGATGAAAATATTTTTGTGTTTTTACTTTTTTTATTTTTTTATTAAATTTTGAGTTATAATTTTTTTTATGGTTTTTTTGTATGGCTACAAGTCATTCTCATCCTTCTCATTTTTATTTATTTTTGTAGAATAATTTGACCCTATATTTTTATAGCTATGATTATAAATGTAAACACGTGAATTTTTATAGAGAAAAATATATGTTAAAAGTAGCCAAACTAAAGGTATTTTAAAAGGGGTTGTCTATTTAGACACTTTTTTTACTCACATTTTTATCTTTTAGGTACACTCTCTTTAAAGGGTGTATGGATGTATAAATAGCAGCCCCCTTTTAAATAAGGTAAGATTATATTACCGTTTTAGTCCATGCTCTATATGGTGTCGCCAAACCTATTATTCAAGTCCATCAGTTTTATCTTGGCATTTTTTTTTTGTTTTGCATATTTTGTTTATATTTATTCTCAACTAAAGTCATGCCTCTAACATTGTTAAACGTTTTTGTTAAATGGAACAAAAATTAGATTTTACATTCATAGACTAATTATGTAGCTTGCTACTTATAACTTAAAGTTTGCGACTTGTGTAATTTACACAAAATAAAAAAAAATAAATAGAACTTCTAGCGTAAAATCAAAAAGGCATAACACGGAAATAAGAAAGCTAATATGAAAATGGAAACATTTAATAAGTTGATTATAACTATGTTAATGTCAAATAAAATGAGTAGTGTAAAAAGAATCAAGTTAATCGATCTTAGATTTGAACTTTTGTTATTAATTTGAAAAGGAAAAAATGATAAAAATGGAATTAATGGAATAGTTAATATTTGTTGACTTTATCTTTTCACATGTAGTATGCATGTCAATTCATTCATCATTTTAAAACATTCATAACTTTTTCATATGGTAATTTATTTTAAAGTCATCATTAAAACAAACGTTTTTATATCTTTAATATGAGTATCATGTTGCTTTAAAAAAATAAAAATAAAAAATAGTGGATTTTTATACATTGTGCTATTGGTTGGTCATTATGCTTTTTAATTTAGTTTTCTACATTGTGTTATAGGTTATGGTCATTGTGTTTTTCAATCAGTACTCATATTAAATATATATTATTAAATAAAACCTATGTCGTTGTGTCTTTTGTTCGTCATTGTGTCTTTATACTCATCATTTTGTTTATTGTTCGCCATTGTGTCCTTATATTCATCATTGTGTTTTAGTTTACCATTGTGTTTTAGTTTCACACCATTGTGTAATATGTATTTACTATTATATTTTATGTTTCAGGTTATTATGTAATATGTATTAATCATTGTGTTTTATGTATTTATTAAAGTTGTTATTTTATTATTATATTTACATATTATGATTGCACAACAGTGTTATTTCACAATTACAATTTTTAGATTTCATCACTTTATTAAAACACACACATAATGATGTGCATAAAGACACAATGATAAATGGAGACACACAATGACAAGTAGAAAGACAATAACGTTTTCTTTATAAAACAAAGTGTTAGTGCACGGTTTTGCGTTTGGAGTCTTTGTATTTATCGTTAATGTTTATTTATCAATTAATGTAATATTTAATGTTTATATTTAACCAATTCGTTAAGGTTAAATCTAGTTCGCTAGGAATGTTAGCGAACTAAGGCTAGTTCGTTAAGTTAAGTCTAGTTCGCCAGGAATGTTAGCGAACTAAGACTAGTTCGTTAAGTTAAGTCTAGTTCGCCAGGAATGTTAGCGAACTAAGACATTATAATGTATTCCCTCCTGATTCGTTAGGGGATGTTAACGAATCAGGGGGTGGTTCGTTATGTTAAATTATGTAACGGAGAAGAAGCTGGTTCGCTAGGGGATGTTAGCGAACCAGGTCGCCTTCTATATATAGTGAACTACTGTTCACTTTAATTTAAGTTTTTGAGAGAAAGTTTTGAAAGGCTTTGCTGTCCAGATCTCTCTCAAGCTTCACCTAAGATTATACAAACATTATTGATAACTTATTGATAATATATACACATATATACAACACTGAATCTATGTTAATTATGAGCTAGATCCTTACTCGTATTAATCTTATATACAGATCTGAGATCTGTTTATTGTTATTGATTGGTGATACGAGAACCAACAAGTGGTATCAGAGCTGTTGGTGCTTGTTTTACACTTGATTTGGTGTTCTAATTATTTCATTTTTGTTAGTTTTTGGTTTTGTTTGGTTTTGAATCAATTTGTATTTGATTTGGATGAATTATGGACGAATTAGATTGAATTCGTGTTGATTAAGGTATAGTTGAGGTTTGGTTAAGAGGAATTGAGGTTTGATTTGGATTTGAGTGATTTGATTTTGATTTCGGTTTAAGTCCGAAACAGAGGTTTGTTTTTGGCCAATTTGATTTGGTTAAGGTGTTAATCGATTATGAGATAATGTGTATTGGATTCGGAATTTGATTACGAGGATTTTGATTGGTTATTTGTGCAATTTGGTTGAGTAACGAAGGTGTATTACAGATTTGGTATTGTTGAATTTCTGGGTTGATCTTCAAAATTTCTGGAAAACTTGTTTGAAGATTTGAAGATTTGAAGATGAACGTAATTCACTATCTTCTTCCTAGTGATTCGCTATATTTTTATCTGTGATTCGTTATCAACAGTGTTACTTCGCTACCTTGTTTGTTAGCCAATTCGTGTAAGTTATTGATTCGTGTTATCTAGTTCGTTAACTAGATTAACTGATTCGTGTGACACGTGTTCTTCTTGGGATTTGTGTCATAACAACCTTTTCCACGTGGCATAAGGTGTCAGAGTTTGTTACAAACGGTTGTAACAACCTGATTCGCTATAGTGTGATTCGTTAATCCGCTGTAGCTGATTCGTTAAGCATTCCTTAGTGATTCGCTAAGTTTATGTTGGAAATTCGTTATTGATTATCATCTGATTCGCTAAACTAATCCTGATCAATTCGTTTGGTCAATTCGTTAAGTTGACTTGGTCAATTCGTTTGGTCAATTCGTTAAGTTGACTTGTGATTCGTTAAACCTTCATCACATTCGTTATCTGTTTCGCCATTTGGGTGATTCGTTAACTTTATTTGTGATTCGTTACGTTGACTCGTTAAGTTGACTTTTGATTCGTTAAAACACTCATCTCATTCGTTAAGATACTTCATTACTGATCAGTCTTAATTTTATTAAGGATTGATTCGCTACAACTGTTCATAGTTCGCTACAACTGTTCACAGTTCGCTACAACTGTTCACAGTTCTCTATAGCTGTTCACTAATTCGTTAAGATATTTCATTATTTGATTCGATTTTCAAAGATGGCTGGTATGTATGCATTAGCGTCTCAAAACATGTTTATGCAACAGATGTTGCAACTTGATACCGAGATAGGTTCACATTCTAAATGTCCAAGATTGATGAAGTTCAGTGACTTTGCCAAGTGGGAACCTCGGTTTCGTGCACATTTGGGATCTGTTCATCCTGACTGCTCATATTGTCTTGATGAAGTTTATGTTGCACCAATGATTGGTGATGATACTATTGGATATACTCCTAAAGTTGTTTCTCAATACTCACAAGAAGAGAAGAAAGCTTTAGAAATCGAGATAAAAGCATATTCTACTTTGACTATGGCATTACCAGAAAATATCTTTCATCAAGTTGGTAGTATCAAGAGATGTGCGTCTTTATTTCAACATCTGCGTATGAGAAGCATGGGAAACACTGCTGAAAGTAAGAAAGTGATGCTCAAGTTTCAGTTTCGAAACTTTAATTTATTGAAAGGAGAAACAGTTAAAGAGATGACTACAAGATTTAGTCATTTAATTGCTGAAATGGACAAGATGAAAATGGAAATTTCTGAAAGAGATAAAATTGACACTATTAAAAGTGTGCTTCCAAGTTCCTACTCAACATTTCTAATGGTTTTGAAAGAGAATGATTATTTTCTGAATGAAGACTTGACGGCACTTGAATTTCTACAAAAGATCGAAGCTAGAGAATATGATCTTAAGTGTCAAAAATCCTCAAAAGAAAATCAAGATTCAGCTTTCTATGGTGGAAGTATGCCTCTTAGTTCAACAATCTCTCCAATCACTGCTTTTCTTACTCATGCGGCAAGTGAAAAAGAATCAACAATGTTTAATGATCCAAAAGTTTGTTTCTACTCTGCTGGTAATTCGGGTGGTTCTGGAAGTTCAACTAATACAAATCCATTTGCTACACCACCTAGTGTTAATATGAAGGAAGCTGAGCAAAACTTTGCTTTTCTGACAGCTTTTATGTCTTCATATGAAAACTTAGTGAGTAGTAAAATTGCCACAAGTGATTTAACAGATGAGGACTATGATCAGATAGATCCAGATGATCTAGAAATCATGGATTTGAAATGGAACATGGCTATAATCGTTCGTAAAGTTAAAAGATTCATGCAGAGAACTGGAAAAGATCTTTCAGCTTTAAACAAGAAGTTGGGTTTTGACAAATTAAAAGTAAAGTGTTATAATTGTCAAGAATTTGGGCATTTCGAGAAGGAATGTGACAAGCCAAGGAAAGAATACACTGGACCTCGTGGTCAAAGTCAAAATGCTTCTACACCACGAGGAAGTGATGCTGAAAAGAAACCATCTTCTTCTACAACACAAGCAATGTTTGCAGATGGAACTGATTGGTCACAACGGTTACTATGCAATGATGTTCAAGCAAATTTGGCTGTGTTACATAAAGATTGTCAAGATGCTACTAGTAGTGAGATGTCTTCTGATAATGATTCTGGATCTGATTCTGACGACTCTTGCGACAAGCCTTCTGAATCAAAGTTTGCTTGCATGGCTAAGATCAATGAGGTTAGTAATTCTATTTCTACTACTTCATTTGTTAAAGCATCATGTGTTGACTGTGAATTTAACAAATCGAAGTTAGAAGCATTGAAAAATCAAAATGATAATCTTATAAGAGAAATTGCTTCTCTTAAGGATACTTATCGACAATCTCTTGAATCTCAAAGGAGATCTCGAGAAAAGATTGAAGCATTGTCGACAAGTAACCACGATCTCAAAGCCGAGTTATCTGTGAAAATGACCATTAATGATCAAAAGTTTCAGGAAATCTTGAAACATCGTTCTAAGATAACTGAGCTTGAGAATGAGGTTCTTGAATTGAAGAACAAATTGGGAAAATTTAGGAATTCATCTTTTCTGTTGAATGAAATTATTGAAGTATCTGGAAAACAAAAAGATTATAAGAAAGGTATTGGTTTTGTTGAAATTCCACCACCTTTTCATAATGATTATAAAATTAATCCTTTTGCAAGAAAAGAAGAGGATTTGATTCAAAAAGAATATGTGATTTCTGAAAAACCTAAATTGGTTAAACCTAAAATTGTCAAATCCCAAGTTGCTCCTCAAAAACCTCATGTGGAAAGTAAAAAGGTCTTTGTTGAAAATGTTGATAAAGTAATTATTGAAGATGTGTTTGAACCTGAGATAATACACAAGAATAAGAACATTCCTAGTTCTAATCATATTCTTTACGAACCTCAAGAGTTTGAGGAAGCTGTGTATGGTTCATTCAAATCTCAAATGAACAAGGAAGAAACTGTGAAAACCAAACCAGTGAGGACAAAGAAGTCAGTTAAACCAAAGATTTCTGACGAGGACTTAATGCGTTTCATTAATCCTCCGAGTTCTAAGTCTTCTTCGGCTAGAGTTTTTAAGTTAAAAGGAATGGACACAATGTTCACTAAAAAGACATTCCAATCAGTATCATTAAACCTGAACTAATTGAGAGTGTTTTTGTCAATGAAACTTCAAAAATTCAAGAACTTGAACGTGTGTATGCTCAAACAAAAACTTCAGTTCAATCTGATCCGTTGACTAAGGCAAAACAATTTTTAAAACAAGCTAAGAAGATTAGCTTTGTGAAGTCAACTGGAACAGATACACTAAAAAGCTTTTCGAACTGTTCTAATTTAGATTTTTATTTAAAGAAGAAATCTGACTTATCTGATGAGTTTGCTAAGAGCATGACTAAAAATGTGAGTCATCATCAATCATCGGCATCATTTATTCCAATTACTTCTAAACATCATCATGTAGACATGCGAACTTGTTTTTTATGCGGTCAACAAGGTCATGTTGTGAAGAATTGTAGTCAACAGAACTATCAGAATCTTCATCCTTTTATCAAGGACAAATCTAAACCAATTCCAGTGGTCAAGGAGATTCTGAAACGACCTGTATCGTATGCTGATGATACTCATATTTTGTTCTCTGATGTGAATCCTCGGAAGGTTTTTCATATCAATGAGACACACGGTCAAATGAAACCAAAATTCATTCCAACTGAACCTATATGTCAAAACAAGAATTCAAACATTGTTCAGGCAGCTTACTTAAGACGAAAGTCTAGGAAGCCGGTAACTTATTCACAAGTGGCTGAACAACAGTTGAAATCTGTTAAGGTTAATGATCAAAGAGAAAACCAAAAGGTGCCCAAGACCGAGGCCTGGGCTGCCTTTTTGAACTAATCACTTTTGTTTGTGTGTAGGGTTCATCCAAGACCATTTATGGTGAAAACTGGATCATGGATAGCAGATGTTCTCGTCATATCACTGGGAATCTCAACCTATTAACCAACGTAAGAAATATTCAAGGGGGTTATGTAGCGTTTGCTGGGAATTCTGGGGGCATGATCACACAAGAGGGTGAAGTTTCAAATGGTCACATTACGTTTGAGAAAGTGAATTATTGCGATAAGGTTGATCATAACTTATTGAGTGTATCGCAAATTTGTGATAAAAAGTACACTACGATATTTACTGACAAAGAGTGTCTTATCTTGAAACCGGGTTATGTTATTCCCGAGGACATGGTTGTTATGTGATCACCACGATCAAATGATATTTATGTCTTAAATATGAATTCTAAGATATCAACATCGATCGAAACATGTTTTGTCTCTAATGCAACTGATAAAGACTCGATTCTATGGCATCGTAGAATGGGTCACATACATGTCAGAAAGATGAATTATTTTATGGCAAATGACTTAGTTGAGGGTGTCTTGTTAAAGAATTTTAAGTTATCTGATCACTGCGTTGCATGCAAAAAGGGCAAGCAGAAGAAAATGACACATCCTTCTAAGTTATTGAATTCCATTGATACTCCTCTTGAACGACTTCATATGGATTTGTTTGGTCCAGTGAATCGTGCGAGTATTTCTGGAGACTGGTATTGTCTTGTAGTGACAGATGATTATTCAAGATATTCATGGGTGTTATTTATGAGTTCAAAAGATCAAACACCAGTTTTGGTACAAAACCTTATTACTAAGATCGAATCACTGTATAAACAAAAGGTGAGGAGAATCCGAAGTGATAATGGTAATGAATTCAAAAACACTATATTGGATTTCTTTTGTATTCAAAAGGGGATTCACCGAGAATATAGTGCACCTTATGTACCTCAACAAAATGGTGTTGCTGAAAGGAAAAATAGAACTCTAATTGAAGCTGCACGTACAATGCTCGCTGATTCAAAGCTTCCTGTTCAATTTTGGAATGAGGCAGTGAATACAGCTTGTTATACGCTTAATCGAGTTCTAACAGTGAAACGACTCAAGAAGACAAGCTACGAGATCTTAAATAATAGAAAACCTAATTTAAAGTACCTGAAACCATTTGCGTGTCCATGTACAATGTTGAAGAAGGATTCGGGTAAATTTGAAGAAAAAGCTATCGAAGGGTATTTCTTGGGATATGTATCTCCAAAGAAAAGGGTTTTTAACTTCACATATGGCTGTGTTGAAGAATGGTACCATGTGGACTGTCAAAAGTACACAACTCCTCTTCAAGGGAAAGGTCCAGACTGGATGTTTGACTACGATAGTTTATTTAATTCTTTTATGCCTTCGAATGAACACATCGATGAAGATCTGGTTCGAGCATACTTTGATGATCATTTGGCAACTCCAAAATTTTCAAGTTCTAATGAAGTTGAAGCTCAACCAGATGCTCCAACTGAAGATTCTCAAGTTGTTTCTCCAGTTGCTATTGATAATGTTTCTACTTCTTCTGATGATGATTAAGCTGAAATTCAAGTTATTGATCTTGACAGTGATAATGTTTCATCTCCCGAGTTGGGTGAACATTACACTAACTTATTTGATAATGTAATTGTTCCTGAGAATCCCACTCTTCAGATTCATGGATATCATCCACAGGAAAATATCATTGGAGAACTTGATGTGGGCGTTCGTACACGTCATCAAGTTGCTTCGTCAAGTGATAATAACATATTGTGTGCTTACACTAACTTACATTCTTCGGGAATTGTGAATATTGCTAAATTCAATTGCTTTCTATCTCAAGTTGAGCCAACGACAGCTCGTAAGGCACTTGAAGATCTTTCTTGGGTAGAAGCTATGCAAGAAGAATTACAGTAGTTTGCATGATTGGGTGTTTGGGATTTAATAGACAAACCTGCTAGAGTTAAGAAAGCCATTCTGACTAAGTGGGTATTTAAGTGTAAGAAGGACGATCGAGGGGTGATTGTCAGAAACAAAGCACGTCTAGTGGTGCAGGGTTTTCAACAGCAAGAGGGTATTGATTACACAGAGGTATATGCTCCAGTTGCAAGATTAGAGTCGATTCGAATCTTCCTGGCTTATGCAGCTCATAAGAATATCAAGGTCTATCAAATGGATGTTAAAAGTGCTTTTCTCAATGGTGAATTACACGAGGAAGTGTTTGTTCAACAACCACCTGGTTTTAAAGATCCTGATTATCCAGACCGTGTTTACCGATTAAACAAGGCCCTGTATGGTCTACATCAAGCCTCGAGAGCTTGGTATGGCACGCTCGCCGACCATCTGACAGATAATGGCTTCAAACGAGGAACTGTTGACTGCACTTTATTTCATGAAACTGTTGGTGATAATCTTCTTCTAGTCCAGATTTATGTTGACGATATTATTTTTGGGTCTACAAACGAAACATTCTGTAAGGAGTTCGAGAAGTCCATGCAAACAAAGTTCGAGATGAGCTCGATGGGAGAGATGAATTTCTTTTTAGGGTTGCAGGTTCACCAGTCTGCTCACGGAATTTTTATTCACCAGACTAAGTATGTGAATGACGTCTTGAGCCGATTCAAGATTTCTGCCGGAAAAGTCCCTTCTACTCTTCTTCCAGCAGGGCACAATTTATCACCGGATGAATTGGAGGATTCTGTTGATCCTACCCTATTTCGTGCCATGATCGGTTCTTTAATGTACTTAACGGCTTCTCGCCCTGATATTATGTTTGCTGTTTGTCTTTGTGCTAGGTACCAAGTTAGTCCCCGAGTGACTCACCTGGCAGCGGTCAAGCGTATTTTGCAATATCTACGGGGAAATCCAGACATCGGATTGTGGTACCCCAAAGATAATACTTTCGATCTTACCGCCTACTCAGACTCAGACTATGGAGGATGCAAGATCAATTTCAAATCAACGACTGCAGGATGTCAATTTTTAGAAAACCGGCTTGTTTCCTGGCAGTGTAAGAAGCAGACAACGGTCTCCACTTCAACCGCCGAAGCTGAATATGTTGCAGCCTCGAGTTGTTGTTCCCAGGTTTTGTGGATACAACAACATCTTCGCGACTACGGTTTGAAGTTTCTTACTACTCCCATCTTGATTGATAATTCGGCAGCTATTAGTATCACCAAGAACCCCGTACAACATTCTAAAACAAAACATATCGAAATTCGATATCATTTTATACGGGATTGCTATGAAAAGAAATTAATCGATCTTGAGAAAGTACATACTGATTTTCAAAAATCCGATCTATTTACCAAAGCGTTTGATAAAACACGCTTTAACTTTTTGCTTGGTTTAAATGGATTGACGACCCTCGCTGATATCCTGAAACAAGGATGACTATCTTTATTTTCTGTCATATCTTTCTTTTAAAATTTATTTTGGTTTTATGGGATGAAAATATAGAAAATACAAAAATAGTGTGTTTTCGTTTGTATAGATAAAATCCAAAAACATTAAAAAATTTCAAAATTCAAAAATATTATGATTTCTGTTCTTTAATGTTTTTCCTTTAAATATTTAGAAAAACCAAAAACATTTTAAAAATTTTGAAAAACCAAAAAGAATGTGATTTATGATTTGTACAGAAAAATCCGAAAATCCAAAAAGATTGTGAAGTTTATTTTGTTTATAAGAAAATTGAAAAAAAAAACAAAAATATTGTGTTTTTAAAGTTTGTACAGAGAAAAACCAAAAAGATTTTTGCAGACATTTTTAGATTATTTTCTCGCTGAAAATTACGTCGGTTATTTAAGTTTATGAAGCATGCTTGCATGTCTTGGTCCTATGATTCACTCGTGAATTGATGGTTAGCCATTTATTTATAAACTTAAGTTGACTGGGGCGATTAAATTTATCTTTCCTTTATTTTATGCTCCTCAAAATTTTGAGTTTTTGAAGCAAAAAGAGAACATGATAGTACATTGATTATCTTGACCCCAAATTCAGCAAAAAGTAAGCTTAAAAAACTGTGTGCTTAATTGCATTGGTGCATTGGTAGGTCTTAAAACAACCCAGTAGAGTAAAGTATGTGATATAAACATAAAGAAACGCCAAATTGAAAGGGGTGTTAGTCTCTAGCAAAAGTCTCGGTGAGGATGGCAGAAATGTAATAACCAGTCATACTTAAGCCTTATAATTGTTGATCACCCAAAAATCAAATAAAGCAAATAACAAGCGTTAAGATTCTGGACAATGTGAGTCTTTATGCGGCTTAACCATCTGGGTATTCATAAGCATGAATATTTCACTCGCCTTCTAGAGCAAACCCAAAGTCATTAAACTTGATCACCACTGTACTTCGTACAATTTAAATTACTGACTTGATCAAAATCCGCTGTTAGTCATACAATTGTTCCTCCCTTGCGTGCGTCTTAATACCATTAAGAAATGGACCCCAGGGGATACAATGTATGTAAGCCGACAGATGGACTCGTGCATACTCACTCACAGTAAAGGAAACTTGATGCATTGCTCAAAATTTCTACAATTGGTATCAAAATTTTGATCAACAATATAGTGGTTTAAGTCAAGTTGGGGTGATTTGGCAAAAAATCAAATTAAGCTTGAACCGTGATTAGAGGCTGATAGTTTTTGATATTCTGTGCTTTAATTGAACTATTTAATCATATCACAAAAATACTTGAATGTGTGTTATTAGATTTATGTGGACAACAATACCAATGATCGACTAATCGCCAGTCATAATATCGCTGAAATATAAAACTGTGATGGAAGGGCAATTTGGTCAATATGATTCTCTGCTCAAACTCATCAAAAATACAAAAATATGTACTGTTTTTGATAAAATCATTGAAAAATACAAAAAGATTGTCTATTTCCTTTTTTTAAATACATTCTTTAATTTCTTACAAAATACCAAAAATATTTTCGTCTTCTTTGTACAAAATACTTAAATAATTTTAAGTTATGTTTCGGAAATCTGAAACATTCTTAACGTATTTGGTTTTCGGGATAAAAGGGTTTCTCGATAACCTAATTTATTTATTTATTTAATTCTTTAATTAATTCATTAATTTATTCATTTAATTATTTAATTTTAAAAATTAAATAAAAGAGTTTATTTCGTTAAAATCCAATTCGTTATTTATGGATAACGAACTAGGTGATTCATAGCGAACTAGCTTCTGGTTCGCAAACCTAATTCGCTTCCGCACTCTGTAAAGAATCATCCCTTCGTTATGCATATTTAACGAATCATGACATGAATCATGTCTTGATTCGCTACCTTTAATTTAACGAATCATGACACGAATCATGTCTTGATTCGCTACCTTTAATTTAACGAATCATGTCTTGATTCGCTACCTTTAATTTAACGAATCACATAGCGATTCACCAATATAAGGTACCGAATGAGTTAGCGAATGGGCTAATTCGTTAACTTTAAATTACACGAATCGTCTGATTCGTACAAGTGTACCTAGGGTTATGTGCACTGTTATATAAGACAAGAAAACGAACAGTCTTCCACTGTTCGCCTTCTTTCTTCATTTTTAAGAAACCTGTTCAAATTCTCTCTGAAATTTCGACTTTCTTGTTCGAATAATTCAAGGACATATTTGAGTTTCTAAGGTATAGCTGATTATGGCGATATCATTTTCGTCAAAAATGGCTATGTGTTGATAGTTAAATTATGAAATTATAGGAGCTTAAGGGTTTCTGGTATTTTAAAACTCATTTGTGTGTAATTTATGTTAATAACTGTATGTTTTTGATGCAATTGTGATCGGAATCATATTCCGATACCCTTGGTGGGCTTCAATCATGAATTGATTGTTGTTTGCCGGGTTAATTATTGTTTTATGACATTGGTGTTTACTGTGGGTTCATCTAACCTATGTACTTAGAGATTTTGAGTCTTAATCTCATTCATCTTCGATTACAAGTGTAATTCCGAGTACAACGAGCTCATTAGCGTGATGATTCGACGATAGTTATGGCCTAATTGTTTCTGGGTTCATCTTGTTGACTATCTGTGTTCATCCTAATTTTGACCTTGACTTTATGAAGTCAAAGAACAAGTCTTAATTATGACCATTCGTTAGTCTTAGCGAATTGGAACTGTTTCGTGTCCAATTCGTTAAGATTTTACACGAACTAGCTTAGTGAATAAGATGTTACACGAATCAGATTTTGATTCGCTTAAAAATATAATGAACTAGTGTGTAGTTCGTCAAAATTAAATAGTGATTCGCCATGTTCAGTTCGTTAAGGTATTTACTTGATAGCGAATCGCCTGATTCGTTATCTCATTGTAACGAATCAGTATGATTCTTAACGAATGACATTTATTAAAAAAAAAATTTCTTTTGATTTAATAAATTAATTAATTTTAATATTCATTTAATTTAATTAAAGGATTTAAATCGTTTAATACGCGTAACTAGATTAATTACACATATCTTTTGATTATATATTGTGAAATCTATTCTCATATTCGTTTTTATTTATTCAGTAAAACATGGCTGATCAAGAACAACAAAATCAACCGCCACAGGAACAACCTCCACAAAGACAACCACAACAACAAGATCAACATGCTGAAGTGATCTTATTATCGTTCGATAAGAAGCACAACATTTGTGCTTATGTTGAGCAAGATGTGACTGATTTGAGAACGTTTGGAGCTATGTTGACTTTCTTACGACGTTCGAAGATACATTATGCAATCACTGCTAAACCTAAAGTGTATCTTAGTATAATCAGGCAGTTTTGGAACACGGCAGAATTTGTTGAAGAAAATAATTGGGTTCGAGCTACAATTAATCAGATCCCTATTACGATTGATGTTGAGGTCATTCGTCGGGTACTTCAATTTAACGATAATGAGGATTACCCGAGTGAATTTGACAGGACATTGGTTAGGGGTTTATTCACACGCTTGAATTATGGGGGTGATATTCGTAAGTCTATGTTGAACAAGAATGGGTTGTGTCTACCTTACAAGTATCTGCTGCATGTTTTACTTCCTTGTATGAGTGGACGTCGCGGTGGTTTTGATGAGTGTAGACTAAGTTTGCAATCGGCATTTGTTACTCTAATCCTGAACAAGCCCTTCAACTATTCAGAACTCATCTTTTATCATCTGAAAGAGCAAGTTCAGCAAACTCTATCATCAAAGAAGTTCTTAATGTATCCACGCTTTTTACAACTGATTATTCAGGATCTGATACCGAATTTGGTGATTGATCGATCGTTGGTGAACAATGTTCTTGATATGGAACATATGAAAGCTGAAACGGTGCATCGTATGTTAATCTATAGAAAAGACAAGCCACAGGATAAACGGATGATTGGTCATATAATCAATCCGGATTACGTATGTCCTCCTAATGAGCGCTGGATCCATGATGATTCGGAATCCGAGCGTGAAGGGGGAGAAGGTGGGAACGATGATGGTGACAATGATGATAATGATGGTGATGGTGGAGCTGGTGAACGAGCTCTTAAAGAACAACAAGATGCAGTCGATGCTGCTCTAGCTGCCACCATGAAAGCTCAGCTAGAAAGAAAACGAAAGGGGAAAGCTGTAGCTACTGGTGAACCATCAAAGAAGCCACGTGTGTCTGCTGGGGCTGGGGTAATTATTGGAACTCCACCACCACGTCAATCAACTACTCAAAGCTTGGCGGTGCCGCTAACTACTAGCACTCCGATGCTTACCTTGACGACGACGATGGTGTCACATGAGAGGCTCGGTCTTATTCCTCAAATGGCGTTGACCGAGATACCGAGGCCTCCTGCTGTGTTCTCTACAGTATCTTCCACCACATCAATGAGACCTCCTCCTCTGCCAATAACTACTCTTCCTCCACCTCCGCCTAGTGATGTATCTTTTATGAGGATTACTCGACCTCAAGGACCTGTTCAATCTATTCATCCATCTGTATACAATTTTCCACTAGGCCGTCAAACTGAAATGCTGCTAAATCTGCTACATCTATATGAAAATCAAATGGCAGCTGACCGTCAAACTCAAGAAAGACTCATGGAGAATCAACGACGAATGATGAGTTATATTTCTTTCTGTCAGAAGGAGACTAAATCGTTGCGTACGATTGTTGAGTCTTAGGGGGTGAAATTAAAAGAACAAGAAGAGTTGATTTTACAATTAACTTGTAAAGAAGATGCCTTCAAGAAACTCAAAAATTACGATGATGATCCTGACGAATCTGATGCAGGAGGTGAGCCTAAACAATCGCATGGTTCATCCTCTGGTGCAGGTGTTAGTGGCGCTGATGATTCGAACAAGCAGATAATTATCTATCAAGATCCAACAGCTGCCAAGCCAATTGAAATGATTGAGGCTAACACAGTGATATTTGATGGATCAGGGGTGGTTAGAAGTGTGGTGAACAGAGATGAGATAGAGGTCGGTGAGTTTACTGTTAGATCTTTGACACGGGAGCAGATTTCGATTCTGCTTGAGCTGAATGACGATCAGTTGACTGCTTTAGAGACTGAGCCCGATGTCGAAGTGATCAATGAGGAAGAAATGGAAGTTGATCCGTTATTTATGGATACGGATTTTATTTATGAGAACGAGGAGATTGAGATGGAGGATGTGACAGCTGATGAGTACCCGGACTTGTATCAACACGCAAACGTTGATCAAGGTGCTCCGGTATTTCACGAAGATGTAATAAAAAGACTGAGGATGAACTAGAGAAGGTTGTACATCGAACAGTTCCTTCACTCAAAGAAGATACTGATGATGACATAGAAAGATGGTTCAAACGTCAGAAAGTGGGTAAGATTATCAGTGCTTATCGGTATGTAGATCAAGAAAGAAAAGATACCGCTGCTGCTTGGATTGAGGCGAATAAGATGACTACCTTCAAGACTGTTTCTAAGGTACATGGTGATATTGTCTCCTGGCTCTATGATTCAGACCTTAAAGTATGTATAGTCAAGTGGAAAAAGGGTGTCCAGTATTACGAGAGGATAATGGATGTTTTAACTCTACCGCATTGGGATGTACGTACCCTCGCGAGACGTCCATTTATCAATCGTGGGGGTCACCGAACGGCTGAGTGGTTTCATCAACACTTACTGTTCGAGGTCAATCATGGCTTCAAATTCTTCAAGCCCCAGGTCTCAAGACGTAAGCGCATTGACGAGATTGATCCAAGGACTGGCTGGAAGAAACTTGTCTTGAAAGTGAAGCCGCCAAAGACAATGAAAAAGGCTCCTGTGAAGACAATGCCTCAAGATATTTATCTGTCTTTCAACCGTTGGTACTATGACAATCGTACTGGCGAGGCCGTTATTGTTCGTGGTCGAGGACTGCAGACCGAGCTCATCAAGATAATCGACCCGATGTGGTTGGTTAATCTATCAGAGACAGACAACGACGTGCTATACAGGAAGCAGATTTTGTTTGAACGCCAAGAAGATTACGACCTGGCTATGCAATTCCAACGAGTCGTTCGTGTGTGTCACGAACATGGATTTCATAGTTGCAGAGACTGGCAGTCCAAGCGCTTCAAATAAGTTAAAGACAAAGAGCTCAAGACGAGGGGGTGTCTGTTAGTGCACGGTTTTGCGTCTGGAGTCTTTGTATTTATCGTTAATGTTTATTTATCAATTAATGTAATATTTAATGTTTATATTTAACCAATTCGTTAAGGTTAAGTCTAGTTCGCTAGGAATGTTAGCGAACTAAGACTAGTTCGTTAAGTTAAGTCTAGTTCGCCAGGAATGTTAGTGAACTAAGACATTATAATGTATTCCCTCCTGATTCGTTAGGGGATGTTAACGAATCAGGGGGCGGTTCGTTATGTTAAATTATGTAACGAAGGGGAAGCTGGTTCGTTAGGGGATGTTAGCGAACCAGGTCGCCTTCTATATATAGTGAACTACTGTTCACTTTAATTTAAGTTTTTGAGAGAAAGTTTTGAAAGGCTTTGCTGTCCAGATCTCTCTCAAGCTTCACCTAAGATTATACAAACATTATTGATAACTTATTGATAATATATACACATATATGCAACACTGAATCTATGTTAATTATGAGCTAGATCCTTACTCGTATTAATCTTATATACAGATCTGAGATCTGTTTATTGTTATTGATTGGTGATACGGGAACCAACACAAAGTCGTACTCATATTAAAGATAAAAAAACTTTGATATTATGGTGAACCTTTTATTTAAAAAAATAACGTACGAAAAATTTATAGACGTTTTAATTTATGGGAGAACTGACATGTGCATTGCAAATGACTAAAGAAATATGTGTTTTTTCCCTTTATGTCTTTCCCCATTTGATCCTTACTTGACATATAGCAATCAATTATAACTTCTTACCATTCTCATTTGTATAACACTTTGTACTTTGTAGTATAACTCAATCTATCATATCATAAAATATCATGTCATAATAAATATTTAACATATATCATAACTTATCATGTCATATTAGGCTAAGTGTAGTGGAGCTACAATGTGGGCGACAAGGGCGAAAACATCGCCCTTGGGCGATAAGAGAGGCGATATGGGGCGGGACGACACCTGCTTGTATTATGGTGATGATGACGTGGCGATTTATTATTGGTGGGAGGGGCGATAAGGGGTGGGGTGACACAAACATGTCGCCTAAGGAATGCAATTCATTCAATATATTACATTTTTCATTCCTTGATAAAAGATGGTTTTTATTTCATTTTTTATTAAATAGAATGGAAATGATCAAGAACATTATTATTATAGTTGTTGTTGACTTGTTGTTAGTGATACTTCTATAGTTATTATTATTATCATTATTATTATTATATCATCATTATTATTTTATTAAAATATAATTGTATTAAATTATAATTGTTATTATATTTTTATTATTATATCGCATAATGTTATTACCGTTTCATTAATTGATAAAAAATTATTATGTTTGAATAGTTTACTATTTAATAATAAAATAATAATAAAATGATTATTCATTTCATTCATACGTGATAACCAAACAAGATAATAGAATAGTAATGATTTATTTCATTCTTATGTCCATTACATTCCTTTGTCCATTTCATTCTTTCGTTCATTCCATTACTTAATACCAAACAGACCCATCATATGTTCATGTTGGATAGTATTGTATAATATCGTATAATACCTTAGCATAACATATTATAATTATATCGTATTGTATACTAATAAATTATACAATATAACATAGGGATGAGCTCGGTACCGAAAATACCGGTACCCAAAACACCGATCCCGAAAATTGCAAACTCGTGGTACCGGTACTGGTACCGTAATATTCGGTTCAGTACCGGTACCGAAGGTAAAAATTCAGGAAATACGGTACCGTACCGATCCCGAAACTCAAAACTTTTGTACCGATACCTAGGGATGAGCGTGGGACAGTAATCCGTACCCGTAATTGTACCCGATTGTACTCATTCCAAAGATCAATAAAAACACGTACCAATACTCGTACCAAATTTTTCGGTATGGTACGGATACGAGTATTGGTACGGGTAATTCGGTACAATACCCGCTTTTGTACCACTTACTTTTTTATTTCCAAATATTCGAAGATCTTGAAACCGGTACCGGTACGAGTAACAAACTACCTGAATTAGTCCGGGTATCGGTACTTGCACAGGTACGTGACGGGTACCAAATTAGTGCATGTACCAAATTGGTCGTCGATTTAATTATTATAATATAGTATTGAAGAACCATAAGTCGGTCGTCGACTTTAAGTGATTTGTTTGTTGGTTCGAGTCTTGGATGTTATATTATTTAATTTTAAAGAAACTTTTGGTACTTGTTTAATAATAACATGGTTGGAGAATTTATTTTACATATTAAACATGAAGAATCTCAATAAAACCTTTATATAATCCAAACATGTACAAAATATCAACTGTAAATGTACCGTACCTGTACCCGATTGTACCTGTACCAAAATTCAACAAAAATGAGTACCAACACCCGTACCGATTAGGATAAATCGGCTAATCGGTACGGGTATAGGTGCGTGTACGAGTACAGGTATTTTGGACAAAATGCTCATCCCTACCGGTACCGATTTTGTACATCCCTAATATAACATCATATGTTATGATATCAAATAACACCATATCATATCACTTATTTCATATCATATGATGTCACAACATATTATATCATATCATTTTATAATATCTTTACCTCATATGTGTTTTATTATACTATAAAAATTTTGGAAGGGTTAATATAAGTTAAATAATCATATCTTTATTTAAAAAGTACGAATATAAATGTAAACATGTGAATTTTAATGGGAAAATAATTGTTTAAAAATAGACATCAGAGTATCCGACGTTACTTAGTCGTTCTAAAAAAACAGAGGATTGTTTTAGCGTGTAATAAAAAATAAGACTTAAATATTGTCAAGTCCTGGCCTATTGTTGACCAAACTTATTCTTTCAATCCATTAGTTGCAATTTGTCTTTTATTTAGCATCTATGGTTTCAACTTCTTCTCGGTTAAAGTCACGTATCTAACATTGTTAAAACTCTTTTTTTAAATGACACGACATTTTATTTTTACACATCTAGACTAATTTACTTATACTTAATTAAATATATAGTTAGAGAAATATTTGTGTAATTTACCCAAAATAACAAATAAGTGACAGAGATATATAACTAGGTAATAAACATGTCTAATTTGAAGTATATCACATACATAAACATTTAAAAATAACTAGAGAGTAGATGGAAATATAAAATGCTAACGCTTTATTAATGAATAGATTAGACTAGATAGATGGACATATGCTAAATGAAACGGATGATTAACAATAGATATCAGAATATATAAAGTAAAATCGAGGGGTTAAAATGAAAAATATAGCATCGACGCTTTATTATAAATAAACCCTACTTCTCAATTATCAAATGCATCAAGAGCGGCGCATCTCCCACCATATAACCCTAATCCTCATATGCATCAAGAGTGGTGCATCTACCACCATAAAACCCTAATTCTCATTTAGTTCTTATCATATGGATCGCTTCGTTATCGACGCCGAGCGTTGGGATTCAATTGTAAGTATTCTTAATCATATTTTGTATAATCTAATCATCTATATTCTTTTTAATTTATTTTTTCGATTTATGATGCAGGGGACTGAAGAACACATGACAATTATTGATAACATGTTGATTGTTTATAGAGTTTGGTACGTATATAAACCTTGAACGTCTTTTTAAATATTTACCAAGTTTATTTGATTTTATCTTAATTTCTCATACAAACTATCGAATGCACACACTAATATCAACGGTATCGGTATCCGTTACCATCTTTTTAAAGTTATCGCTATTGATCATCATCGCTTCTTTATATATATAATGTACGTGATCGTTATATATGGGTGTTCATCGGATCGGATAACTAATTACTCGATTTATTCGGTTCGGGTCATTCGGATTTGAAAATTTTTGGACCCTATCCGAAATCCAACCCGATCCGAATTAGGAAAATTCCTATCCGATCCGAAACTATCTAAATTCAATTCGGATCGGATTCAGATAATATCCAAATACTACAAAATAAACCTAAAAAATTTTCTAATTTTTTGTTCAAACATTTAATAGTTTAGAATCACAATAAACATACAAACCGAAAAATACGAATTACTTTAACACAATTTAAAGTTCAAACTTCAAATAATAGTCTAATAAATATACCAAACCGGAAAATATCACTAAAAACATGTTTTTTATTCGGATTAAACGAATATCCGAATAAACCGAACAATCCGATTTTTTTTTAAATTCCATATCCGAATCCGACCCGAATTAGTTCTTCGGATTGATTCAATCCGAATATCCGAATAAGAATTCGGATCGGTTTATTTGGGTTTGGGTTTCGGTTTTATTCGGATTTCGGATTTCTTGAACGCCCAATCGTTATATACTTTTCTTAACAAGTTTATTATAAACGACAAAAGGATTTTGGGGCTCAAGATTGATCTTGAAGATGGTTTCTCGTGCACGCTTGTTAAGCGTTATGATCTTGGACGATATTCAACCTCTTCTAGGAAAAAATGCAATAATAAGGAATTGAAGATATTGAATAATTGTTTCGAACCAAGTGTTGACGAGGCAACTCAAACAAATAACATCAAGAATATTTTATACAACAAATGGTAAGTTTTTTTTTATGACAACTACATTCCTTAATCAGTGTTAGATTATAGGAGCATTAAGTTGTGAGCTCTCTGTTTAAAAGTAACAACTGATCATCATGGGCTCTATATATATTTGGCAGGTCAAAATTTTGGCGACTTGAATCTTCAAGTTTCTTTACGGCTATACTGGAAAAGGGTACATAATTAATTTCCGTATCAACCATAAGGTAACATTAATTAAGCTTATTCATGCAAATCTATTAACACGGGTCGTTACTTTGTATTATACCCTCACACACTCTATTTTTGTGCATTAATCATGACAAGATTCAGGGGGGAAAGTCGCAAAAATGCCATATATTGGCACTGCTACTAAGCATAGGCGTCAAGGAATGTGTCGTCGTCTTCTAGATTCAATCGAAACAGTATGTTCCCATATAGTTTAATTATTTTTACTTTATTACTGCAAAAATTGATTGGACATATGCACCGTAAATAATAAAGAACTTATAATACTTTATCGTGTATTTAATTCTAGATTTTATGTGCTCTTGGTGTCTGGGAGCTTGTCATTCTTGCCACATCTGATACTGTATTGATATGGAGGGACGCTTACGGCTTCAAGCTGCTTGAAGAATCAACAAAGGAAAAAATGAAATCAATGAGCATTGTAATCTTCCATGACTCAAAAATGCTTCAGAAACATGTGAAAAACAAGAATAACGTCAAATAAAAGGTATTTTACAAATTCGATATTGTGTTGTTTTTAGTCTAAATTATGAGAAATTTCAAAGCTTATATGTGACATGTTTCTTAAGGCTTAAAGAAACTATGATCAATCATAGCAATAGTTACATCCTTTTTTATGTCCACTGCACTTCTAACCATGACTTTTCAAATGCAAATTTTTAAAACATTTAAACGTAGTAAGAGTAGCGAAAACTGTTTTTAAAAAGGATATATTAAAATGCTATCTTTTTTGTTTTTTCAGACAAATAAATCACATTTGTTATAAAAGGTTGTATACCCATTGAGATTGAATACTTGACTTCCAAAATTGTCCCGAATGAGACTCCTGACATGAATAGGCAACAACTCGTGTCACTGATTAAGGTTAACACAAGAAATAAACTATAAATCTTGAAAAGTATAAGGTTCTTTTTCTTTTGCTTCTCATTATATATTGCTTAATATACCCCCTTAACGATATATGTTTTTCTGCTTACTGCAGGTAGTCTTATATAGACAACAACTGCTAATGTACGTGAATATGGATTTTCAGAGTCGATCACCATTTTAAATTAGCTATAGATGCATGCACACAAAGATTGTGTTTTGGTTATATATTTTCCTGTGTTTGATGAATCTTGATATATATATCCGAGTTAAATTTTTTTTGAAATATATATATATATATATATTGGGTTTCAGTAGTGATTGCTTCAGTATGTGAAAGCTTAATTTAGTGTGTGTGTTTTTTTTAGTCTTCAAGAGACGAGGGTGACTAAAGGCTGGTTATTAGATGTGGTGATGTGAGGTACTGAGGTTGATTATGTGATTAGATGGAAAGTCATGTCAATGGATGCAGTGACTTTGAAATGAACATTGGTGATCTTTTTTGGCATGCATTTGCTCAATCACATCGTTCATAGGTCCACAAACACCTCTCGGAGTTAACACAAATGAATCGCGTACTAGGTCTAGGTGGCTGAAACACTAGATCGTGTAGAAGATGAAATAACAGCTATACATGATCAAATACGATGTGAAACAATGAGAATCGGATCAAGGATGATAAACATGATGGAGTTGGGTCGAATACACCTTTTAAGTGTGTGAAAAAGGTTTTGCAATTGATAATCCACCCATAAACCGTATTACAAAAGAGTTTATAAACTAGCAAGCCCATAAACACAAAGCTCGTATGTTTGTGTATGCCTAACCCAAGGCTGGTTAGATGACTGAATCGATTGAATACGAGGCCTAGGTGATTAGAAAATGAACATTGGTAATTTTGTGTGGCCATGTAAATGCTAAAAACATGTTAAATCAAATATAAAATTTTGCCCCAAATAAAAGGTACTTTACAAATTGTTGTGGGTTTTAAGACTCCATCAGAAAATCCAAACAGGCTCATTTTAGCATACTTACGGTCCTAAAAAACCAATAATTTAAACGGTTTTTAAATTAAAATATATATATATATATATATATATATATATATATATATAAAGGGAGACAAAATAAGAAGTGTGCGAAGAATTGTGATAAAAAAAAACAAAAAAAACCTTAAAAAAATTAAAGAAAAAATTGTAACTCAAATTATAAATCAAAAACGAAAAAAAAAACTAAAATGTTTCTCACGCCTTTCTCATTCAAAAAGAAAAGACAAAAAAGATACAATGTCGAGAAAAAAGACATAATGATGAAAATAAACAAAAACACGATAAATAAATAAAAATATACAACTAAATCACATAATATAACACAATGTCGAGCAAAATGTAACAAAATATTAAGAAAAAAAGACGCGATTTCAAGAAAAAAAGACACAATAAATGACGATAAAAGACACAATGATAAATAAAAAGACACGACCATCTTTTTTCCTTAACATAGTGTTTTTTTTAGAACGAGGAAAACCGGGGGTGGGGCATTTTTTTTTTGTTTTTACTTTTTTCATTTTTTTATGTTATTTTAATTTATGATTTGTTATTTTTTATTTTAAGGGGCTATTTTTTGTGAATACAAATCTTTCATCATTCTTATTTTTGACATCCTTTGTAGAACAACTTAACCTTTTAAATTAAACCAAAGAATACAATTTGTAGATGGGTTTGGTAAATTGGTGTGTACATTTGAAATAAAAAGAATCAAAATCATCATCATCATCATCATCATCATCATCATCATCATACTTAGTAAATTCCACTAATAACAAAGCTATGGTAGGGTCTGAGGAGGGTAAGAGATAGACAACATTACCTCTACCCCGTAGGAATATAGAGGTTGCTTCTGGTGAAACCAACAGCTCGATAGTAGTTTTGCATCAGCTCTTTGATATAAGACACATAACACTCAACCATTGAGACATCGGTTAATTGGTGCATGTACCTTGTCTTTCGGGCCTTCGGCTATCAATGCCACCAAATGATGCTTCATTAACCTCCCGCCACTTTTAACGTTATTTTCACAAAATTAGTAAAATAAGTTCAAAATTAGTGCATTGCACTTTTGCCCCTGAGGACCCGCATATATATACATTATATGCGCACACCACAAATGCGACTAACTTAATTATTAATCGATGGGATGATTGTTCTTGGTATTCCTTTAGATCGCTAAAGTAGGAATCTTGATCTTAAAAAGTCCTTAGATATGAGAATTTCATGAAACAAATCAGATCGAATCGTATATAGGGTTAGTTTGCATTTCGGATTGCAATCGCGTATAGATCTCATGGTCCGCTAGTTCGTAAAACAAACTGCCACGCATAACAACTCGCATTCGCATAGTTGTAAGGCCCCGTTACCGGTGCCCTACATTGAACGTTGGATTTACTTATCAACATAGTTCTAATCATCAGAGTTAATAAAAACATTCGCGGAATATAAAAACTTTCATAAAGCATATCGTAACAAACCATAACTTGTCTTAAAACAATATCTCGTCTTTCAAAATAAACAAAACATTAAACTTAGCGTCTTGAGTCTTCCGATGCCAGCCTCTTATTCAATGCCACGTGTCCCCTCAAGCGAGTTGCCTCATTCTACTCACCTGCGTGCATACTAAAAGTCAACTACGCTGAGTGAGTTCTAGTTAATCACACATTATACAATACATACACTTACCTTCAATTATGCATCCGAAGATACACAATTATTACTTTACTAATTTACTTTCGTTACATAAATTCATACATACGTTCATACTTTATTACTTTCATACTATATAAATTACTGTCTTTTTCTATCTCGGATATTATTAGGGTCCGATCCCTTCCCTTTCTATCTCAGATATTATTAGGGTCGGGTCCTTCTTTCCTTTTTCTATCTCAGATATTATTAGGGTCTGATCCCTTTCTTGTCTATCTCAGATATTATTAGGGTCTGGTCCCTTTTTACTTCTCTATCTCAGATATTATTAGGGTCTGGTCCCTTTCTTCTCTATCTTAGATATTATTATGGTCTGATCCCTCTTTCTTCATCTTCGTACATACTGTCTTTACATACCCTTAACATACATACTTTCTTTAATCATACATTACACATATATCTATCATTCACATTCAACTATCATATACATACCTCCCTTGTTAACACGTGCAATATCCGAAGATCGTTCACGTATCGACAAGCTTTCATTCACATTTAAGATATACATACATAACATTTAAATCATACAAGGCATACACTTACCAGTTAAGGTAAGTGTATTAACTAACACATCGAGTATGCACACAGCCCCGAAAACATAACAAGGAAGTGGGGCTAGAAACTCACCTGAATGCGGTTACGTTCACCGTTAATAGTTATTCCCTTCTTGAGCTGTGCACGGCTAACTGTATAATATTTACATGTATCAATTAACTATTACTACTCATATCGTATTTCTATCTTTATATAACCCACAACGAAGGGGGGTCCGGGGGCAGCGCCCCTGGCAGCAGGGTTCTTGGGGCGGCAGCCCCTAGTGGGGTCCAAGGGGCAGAGCCCCTGGCTGGGGTCAGCTTGGAAAATTTTTATTTCCATTAATTGTCTTAACACATTTTTCACTAGGATTTTAATTTATTTTACTAATTCGTTAACTCATTCCTCATAACGAATTAAGTCTTATTCGCTATACTTAACTTAAGCGAACTTAGTATTAAGCGAACTTAGTCTTAAGCGAACTTAGTATTAAGCAAACTTATCACCAGGAGAACTTGTCAGTAAACGAACTTAACCATCAGCGAACTTAATCAACAGCGAAGTTGACCAGTAGGCGAACTTGCTTGCAAGCGAACTTGCTTGCAGGCGAAGTTGTACAGTAGCAGTTTCGGGTTTGGTTTTAACCCCATAAACGTCTCAGTTTTAACGTGAAATCCCTTGATATGATGTTAACCAATCCTTTGAACATTCCCATGGTCATTTTTGGATAAAACACGACCTGAAAATTTGTAAAGTTTGGACCTTTAACCTTAAACGTTCAAAACTAGATCTAGGGTTTATTTTAAACGAGTCATATGCAGCCGTAAGTTCGTTAAGTTCGTTTCTAGCATCAAGTTTGCTACTTTAATACTCGTTTATACCCGATCTACTCTAGGTTCAAGCTTCAAGGCTAACCGTTCATAAAAACGTAAACTTTAAAGATAAAAGACATACCTTTACGTGTTTTAAGGTTACGGTTTAGCTTGGTTATGAACTTTAGGTCTTGTATCTATCTTGTACTACGAGGATCTATCAAGAATCGACGTTTGTTTGGCTCGGATCTCACTTCTCCCTTTCTCGGCCGTATATGTAGTGATATGTGTGTAGAGATTATGGAAGATGGAAATGAGAGTTAGGCTTTTAGGATGGTTTAAGGGGGTATTTATATCCCTTAAAGCCTATGGACCTAAGGCCCATTACTCTTTATTCCTTTTTAATTATCCAAGTCCATTATTCTTCTTTATTTAATTCTAATCAATTATTAACACACGGCAATTTAACGCAACTCTCTTTATTTAATACTAGAATATTTAGAATGTTACAATAGCTTATCATAGGATCGCATGAGTGGATCACATTAGTTATATATCACATTCGCTTAACCCCAAGTAGCTTGCATAGGTAGCTCGCAGTATTTGCTTCTGTGAATGCAATGTTATGCGAGCTAAGTGTCATGCGATAAGTTTATGCGAGTTGGGTGCTCTATGATTAGGATATGCGAACCAAGTGCCCATGTGAGACTGACAAACACAAATAAGAAATAATGTGAATACCCTTTTTTTACGAGTCACTTAGAATAGTTCACCAATACTATTAGTTATGTCATGTGAATGTTATACTACAGTTCAAGTGTTCAATACTTGGGAAGTTTAACTAGAAAATGTCAGCCAGATTAGGTGAATTCTAGACTCCTTCTCCTTAAATATTTCGGGTGCTAGTGTGCATACATGTATGTGTCATGGGTAAAGGAAAGGTGTTATTACGTGTTAAATCAATCAATATATGAGTCAGTTTAGGCCCCTCGTATGGGCATAGTTAGGCTCCTCGTATTGGCACAGTTTGGCAGCGCCTTTCGCGTGCGTTGGTAATTGCAGATACATATTATGGGTGATTTCGGTCATTACATGGTCAAGAAGGTTAGATATATTGACAAACTAGATTGATTTGCTTTAGACACGGTAAAGAAAAATATGTTTTGCGCTTCATAAAGTATGTTATTATTATATTTATACAATAATCGTTATGTATACTAAAGCTAGAACTCATTTGACACGAGACTGTATTTTATATGCTCATCAAGGAAGCACGTATGAGGAATGGTATGGAATAAAAAACGACTACTACATGAATGGGTTATCTAGGTGGCTAGTGGCATCCATGGTCATGAGTTTAGTCGGTTAGACTATGCGTAATGGGCGAATAGTTTGGGCGAAATGGGGCTAATCGGGGCGCGAACACCGCCCCCTGGGCGATTTTGTGGGTGAAATGTGTGGTGGGGGGGCTACAAATATTTGTCGCCTACAATGTGTTTATGTTTAATATTATTATATATAGGTGTGTGTGATATATATATATATATTACTAATATTATTGGGGATGGATCTTGCGAGAAGTGATATTACAGCGAGAAGTACGAGAAGTGAAGGTATAACTTCATTAATCCCTAATTTCACTCTCTTTCATATGATGTTACATACATATATGTAGGTTGATTGTATTTATGTCTTAATTACACATTCAAACCTACCTACAAACATATAAATGTACCGAGCCACATTCAAACCTATGTACCTACACACATACAAACATACATACACATATACAAACATACGTACCTACACACATACATATGCACATACACAACGCACCTACACATAAGAAATAGAGTGAAATTAGGTATTAATGGAGTTACACCTTCATTTCTCGCACTTCTCGCTGTAAAAAAACTTCTGAAATGATCCAATACCTAATATTATATATATATATATATAGGATGATTCAAGAGAGAAATGATATTACTGCGAGAAATGAATTTGAGTCACTAATTTTATTTTAGGTTTTAATAGTTTAAGCATAAATTAAGAAAGTATAAATGCATCTCTCTCTTCAATTAATATATATATTCAATTAATATAACTAATCAAATTACTATAATTGAAAAATATTAAGAATTCATTTATTTTTATAACTTATTTTTTGTCTCTTGAATTTTTATCCTACACAAGTACAATTTATTCATAAGTTAAAATTTCTTTATATCTGAATTTCTTCCAACTCAATATATTAATATCCATCAACATGTAGTTACATGTGATAACTTTAAGAACCAATATAGACCACATATTTTTTATGAATTTAAAAAAATTAAAATAAATAAAAAGGGCATAATCGTAATCTCTCAACTAGTTTCTCTCTCTTTTAATTTACCTAATTAACTATTTTACTCCTCATTTCTCTGATGTCCACTAATTTTACATACTATATGAATGATAAAAATCAAAATCGTTTATTTCTTAAACATTTGATGGATCAAACCAATTATCATTTGTTTACATATATGTAAATGTTGTACATGTGTGTGTAAATGTAAATATTTATACAAATCATCAATTTATTAAACTGGTATATGTGTATGTAAACCTTAAGTCAATCTTACTTTTACATGTATGTAAATGTTTTACATGTATTATTTAGGACATGTGAAAATTATTAATTTGGTACCAGTTTTTAAACTTAACATTTACATAGATGTAAATCTTCATACCTGTCATCCATTTCTGAATTTATTATGTATTTACATATATATGTAAATTTCTATTGGTGAATTTCTTTTGCAACAATCATGGAAAAGAAAACGAAAAACTCACAATTATCTTTAAATGCAAAGAACAAATGAAATAAACAAACGAAAAAGATAACTGCATGCATATTAGTAAGGAAGGCAGTTTTAAAATTTTTTATTTCCTATATTACCCTTTTTTACGTAAAAGATTATAATTAAATTTCCAGATTATTACCAAAATGCCACTCTATTATTTAGCCCTTGATTAAATATTTGATGGTTGAGATGGGTTCTTAAAGTTTTCACCAAATTCCAAGAGTTCTTAAATGATATATATATATATATATATATATATATATATGTTCAAATAAGGAGTTTCCTAAGAATGGTAAGAACAAACAAATTTTTAACATTACAAATGATGGTGAAAGAAGAATTTTAAGAAACTATGTCGGTTATAATGATTAAAGAGTAATTTTAGGAAACTATGTCGGTTATTGGTGATTTTAAATCTAAACCATTGATTAACATGATCCAATGGCTATGATCTATTCCTAGTCTTCCTAGGAAACTACTTATTTTTAGGATAACCCTCCCCTATATATATATATATATATATATATATATATATATATATATAGGATGAGTATCATTACAGAACTATTAAACTGTTTAAGAACTTGAGGGAACCCTTGAAAACTAACGTTTTTTATAGAAAAATTTGTATGTTAAGTTTATTTGAGTGTAGTTTTATCATTTTCTATATCTATGTTTACGATTACAATTTTGAAAATTAGTTTTTATACATATCTATGTTTTGTTTTACACCTATGTAAATTTGTTAGTACATAATTTTTACACATATGTGAACTTGTGATTAATATATGTAATCAAGTTTTTTTGAATATAAAATATGATAAAACTACACTTAAATAATGTTAATATGTAAAAAAATTAAAAAAGTGTTTGGTTGTTTAGAGTTCCTAATAGTTCTTAATTTTTTTATAGTTCTTAAATGATACTAACCCTATATATATATATATATATATATGGGAGGGTTATCCTAAAAACAAGTAGTTTCCTAGGAAGACTATGAATAGATCATAGCCATTGGATCATATCAATCAATTGTTGAGATTTAAAATTACAAAAAACCGTCATAGTTTCCTACAATTACTCTTTCACCATTATAACCGACATAGTTTCTTATAATTGTTCTTTCACCATATGTTTTAATGCAAAATGTCAAAATCCTATTGGTTCTTACCATTCCTAGGAAACAACTTCTTTTTATTTGAACTCTTATATATATATATATATATATATATATATATATATATATATATATATATATATAGGGGTGAGTTATAATAAAAAGAAATAGTTTTCTAGGAAGAGTAAAAATCAATCTAGGCCATTGGATATATGATCTAATGGTTGAGATTGGTAGTTTTTAAACTACCAAATAGTTTCCTAGGACTATGGATTTATGCTATATAGTTTCTTAACTCTAAATTTTATGTTATTCTTACTCTTCCTACAAAACTATGTATTTTTATTTTAACCCTTTTCTATATATATATATATATATATATATATATATATATATATATAGAAAAGGGTTCAAATAAGAATAAGAAGTTTCCTAGGAATGGTAAGAACCAACAAATTTTTGACATTTGGCATTACAAATGATGGTGAAGAAACAATTCTAGGAAACTATGTCGGTTATAATGATTAAAGAGTAATTCTATGAAACTATGTCGGTTATTGGTGATTTTAAATCTCAACCATTGATTAACATGATCCAATGGATATGATTTATTCTTAGTCTTCCTAGGAAGCTACTTATTTTTAGGATAACCCTCATAGGGGTGGGTTATAATAAAAAGAAATAGTTTTCTAACAATGTAAGAATAAATCTAGGCCCTTAGATCTATGATCTAGTGGTTGAGATTGATAGTTTTTCAAAATAGCAAATAGTTTCTTAGGATCAAGGATTTATGCTACATAGTTTCCTAACTTCAAATTTTATGCCCTTCCTACTCTTCCTACAAAACTATGTATTTTTATTTTAACCCTTTTCTATATATATATATATATATATATATATATATATATATATATATATATGGGGCTACAACACCATTACACTCCAAAAACAAAACCCACTCTTTGTTGACTGGGCGTCATATGACGCAAAACGCTTCATTTTATAGCTCCTCCACTGCGTATAGCCTTATGTTTTAGTAGTTGTCATGTTCGTAAAGTTTTATTAATCCAATTTGTAATGATTCTATTAGTGTCATGTTAATTCAAAGTATCAAAACTAAAATGCATCTCTAAACCCATCTTTTGAAACACCCAATGTCTAGGGTATTTAAATGGTTATTTTTAAAATAAGAGATTATTATAATTTAAAATATTTTCAAATAGAAGGACATAAATTATTAAATAATGGTTTCTATAGCATAAATTTAAAGAATGGTAAGGATTCAACACCCGATAATATAGTTCACATCATAATATATAGGTGTTTAAAATGTGTGAGTAACAAGTGAAAAAAATTATAGCTTTTTGTTAAAGAGCATAGATAATATCATGACATATCATCGTATACCATGTGGTTATCATATCATCTCGTAACATGTGATGTCGTAACATATAATGTCATAATGAATCGATGTAACATATCATATCAAATAAGATAACTTAATATCATAATATGTATAGTAACATATCATGTCATAACAAATCATATCATATAATTACACAAAAAATTATTATTTTTTTAATTAATAATATTTTTATAATTTTATCCTTATCTTTTAACAATCACAATCATTTTTAGAAAATAGTAAAAATTTATACGGCGTGAACAATGTAAACCCAATTTCAAATTTAACTTTCTCATAGCATTCCAAGCCCATTCTTTATTCATATCCTTATAATTACATTAAAAATTACTACATTTTCTATCTCATTTTCAATTAACTAATCATTTTTTTACATTTATCATTATCTTTTCTTTTTCCTTCACGTACTACCATTTTTCAAAAAATATTAAAAGATTATACAATGTGAACAATAGAAACCAAATATAACTTTCCCCATAACATTTATCTTTATCTATTCACAACCACTTATAACCACAGGGAACATATTGAAAATGTTTCTCGTATAACATTTTTTTCTCCTCTACTCATAATCACTAATAATTATATAATATAATTTACAAAACTCATTCATATATTTATTAGGAACGGGCTGAGAACGCGCCAGTTAGAGTAGTGGAAACCTTGATTGTGGAAGGAAAGATGAGTAGAGGCAGGCCTAAATTGACTTGGGATGAGAGAATTAGACATGACTTGACAGAGTTGCACCTCTCTGAGGACATGGTCCAGGATAGAGATTCGTGGAGACATAGGATTAAGGTTAGCGACTTTCGAGGGGAAGGTAACTAGTTAGCTTAGCTTTATATTTAGGGTCTAGTTTGGCTAGCTTGACTCCTTATTGTTTATGTATATTTTTTGTTTGATGCTGTCTTTTGATTCTTATGCCCTAATCTTATTGGTTACATATCCCTTGCTATTTTGGTAGTTTACTATTATATGTATTGCTAAGTGTCTTTGCTTGTAGGATGTATGTTTACTCTGTTTACCTGTATGTAGCTTTATGAGCCGGGGGTCTATCTGGAAGCAGCCTCTCTATTCTCACGGATAGAGAAAAGACTTGCCTAAATCCCACCCTCCCCTGACCCTACCTATCAGCGTGCTATGCGGTGGGATATACAGGGCTTGATTGATTGATTGAGAGTGTCGTACTACAGAACAATATCAAATAACATCATATCATATCATATCAGCATATCACATCACATCATATGATATCATATCATATTATATTACAATATGTTTACCGGATTTTGTAGTACCATTTTAAAGGATAGATTACTATAAGTTGTATGCATGTATTTTTGTAGCTATGCTTATAAATGTAACACGTGAATTTTTATAGAGAAAAATAAATGTTAAAAATAGTCAAACTAAGGTATTTTAAAAATGGCAAGAGTATATTACCGTTTTAGTCCATACTCCATATGGTGTCGTCAAACCTATTATTCAAGTCCATTAGTTTTATCCTGACATTTTTTTACGTTTTGCATATTTAGTTTATATTTCTTCTCAATAAAAGTCATGCCTCTAACATTGTTAAACGCTTTTGTTAAATGGAACAAAATTTAGATTTTACATTCATAGACTAATTATGTAGCTTATTACTTATAACTTAAAATTTGAGACCTGTGTAATTTGCACAAAATAACCAAAAAAAATATAGAACTTCTAGCGTAAAATCCAAAAGGCATAACACAAAAATAAGAAAGCTAATATGAAATAGGAAACATTTAATAAGTTGATTATAAATATGTTAATGTCAAACAAAAATGAGAAATGTAAAAAAAAAAGTTAATTGATCTTAGATTTGAACTTTTGTGATTAATTTGAAAAGAAAAAAAAAAGATGATAGAATTGGTATTAATGGAATAGTTCATATTTGTTAACTTTATCTATTCACATGAAATATACATGTCAATTCACTCATCATTTTAAACATACATAACTTTTTTATACAACAAATTTTTTTTAAAAAAATCACCATGACAACAAACGTTTTTTTATCTTTAATATGAGTATCGTATTGCTTTAAAAAATTGTGAATTTTTATACATTGTGCTATTGGTTGGTCATTGTGTTTTTTAATTGAGTTTTCTACATTGTATTATAGGTTATAGTCATTGTGTTTTTCAATCAATAATTACATTTTTTTTAAAGATAAAATTTTAAAACAACCGTCGTTGTGTTTTTTGTTCGTCATTGTGTCTTTTACTCATCATTTTGTCTATTGTTCGCCATTGTGTTTTTATACTCATTTTGTGTTTTAGTCATTGTGTATTATGTTCTAGTCGTTGTGTATTATGTATTTACCATTGTGTTTTAGTTTCGCGTCATTGTGTAATATGTATTTACTATTATGTTTTGCGTTTCAGGCTATTATGTAATATGTACCCATCATTGTGTTTTATGTATTTGTTAAAGTTGTTATTTTATCATTATATTTACACATTATGAGTGCACAACGGTGTTATTTCACTCTTATAATTTTTAGATTTCATCACTTTATTAAAACACACACACACACACATAATGATGTGCATAAAGACACAATGATAAACGAAGAGACACAATGACAAGTAGAAAGATATAATAACATTTTTTTATAATACAAAGGCGTACTCATATTGAAGATAAAAAAAGCTTTGTTATTATGGTGAACCTTTTTAAAAATAAAAAGACGTACGAAAAGTTATAGACGTTTTAAATTATGGGAGAATTGACATGTGCATTGAAAATGACTAGAGAAAATATGTGGTTTTTCCTCTTTATGTCTTTTCCCATTTGGTCCTTAGGGGGGGAGGGGTGGTGGATGTGGTGGCATCACTCATCACACACCCCACCCAATCAAATGGTGCCACATCACCAACCCCAAATCTATCACATGTGATGGTTTTTTACTAGGGGTGATGGTGTGGTGTGATGTTGTGTGATGGAATTTTTTTGTTTTTGTTTTTTTTTTTTTGCAAGATTAAATGTTACAAAGATAAATAAATAAATAAAAACCGACAAAGAAATGGTTGATATAGACCTCGTCACATTTCCGCCAACTTAGCCGACTTTTATATGACTTTTATAGCATTCAAAAGTTCAAGGTTTAATTCGTAAATTATTCAAAATTCTGTTTAAAGGAAATGTGAAAGTTAATGGGTTAATTGTGTAAATTGTATTTAAAATATAATAATAATAATACTAACAAAACCCACAGCATCCTTCTTCCATGTTAATTTTCCGGCAATCCATCACCTCCGGCGACGGCTGCCCCCCAACAGTCATAACCACCCCCCTCCCAACGGCTCTTTTTCTTGGAATCAACCCTTCATCACGCGTGACACCCATCACGCAAACTCCCTTTTTTCAGCGTGACAAGGGGGCGGCGACGGTGTTGAAAAGCCCATCACGCGTGATGGGGAGTGTCACACCCTCAAAATCCACTAACGGAGTTTTACCGTCAGAGGGTGTGAACTGGCAGGATCGGAATCATCAGTTATAATCAAACCATAAAATAAAGTTTCAAAACCATAAAAACGTTTACGAGTAATTAAATGCGGAAGCGTAAAAACCTTTAATCAAAAGTTGCGTCACGCAGGACGACTTAAAACCAAAGATAATCGTTAAAAATAAGTTTGCAGGACAAAAGCGTTTTCAATCAATGATGTTCCTAAACCGCGCGCCCGCCTCGGCTACCTGAGAATAACATACTAAAAGTGTCAACACAAGGTTGGTGAGTTCACAAGTTATATAAAAATAAATCGTTTAGCGTTTGCGTTCAGCGTCTTGCGTTCAGCGATTTGCGTTCAGCGTTTTGCGTTAAGCGTTTTGCGTAACCACGTTACGGCGTTTTGCGTTACCAGATAGTGTTATGTCAAATTATATATCGATAGGTAGCTAATCTATACAACAAGTATTACTAAGTGTTCGACACCGAAGCTGACTCGTTTAGTAAGTGCCTTGTCACCAGGTCCTCCAGACCATGGTACGTGTTAGCCAAAATTACACCCGCTCGACCTCCAGTCGAGTTTAGCGTTGGGTGGGGTTTGTCAAACCCAGT
>NW_027500830.1:0-47018 GCF_021521415.1 Bidens hawaiensis
GGTATGTGAGTTCTACGTTCGACATAGTAAGTTAGGATGGCAAATCCCTCTAACTTCTGTTGGACATAGACTTGGCAGGTGATGGCGTAGTTAAGGACTGCGAGCCTTATACGTGATGTAGATGATAGATGTAGACGTAGATAGGGACGGTGGGTCTTATACGTGTTATAGGAGATAGACGCCAACGTAGATAAGGACTGCGGACCTTATACGTAACGTAGATAAGGACTGCGGACCTTATACGTAATATAGATAGGCGTCAGCACAGGAAAGGACTGTGGACCTTATACGTGCTTTAGCATAGGGGAGGACTGCGGACCTCGTACGTGCTATGAATTAGGTTGCAACATAGGGAAGGACCGTGGACCTTGTACGTGTTGTGGATGTATGATGGTATAGGGAAGGACCGCGGACCTTGTACGTACCATGAATGGTGAACATAGGTAAGGACTGCGGACCTTTTACGTGTTCACGATCGTGAGTACAGGTATAGACGGCGAACTATGAACGTACTCTCGGTAGACTGAGGTTAGTGATTGTAGATATGTATGTATGTATGGTAGCAAGTATGTATGTAGAACAGAAGGGTAATTAGTGAAGTGTGGATATGTATCTTCGGATATGTATGTGTTGTATTGTATGGCGTACGATTAACTTGAACTCACTCAGCGTAGCTGACTTTTAGTATGCACGCAGGTGAGTAGGATGAGGCAGCTCGCTTGAGGAGACACGTGGCACTGAATAAGAGGCTGGCATCGGAAGACTCAAGACGTTTAAGTTAATGTTCGTTAATTTTGAAAGACAAAATGATGTTTTAAGACAAGACGTGTTTTGTTATGAAAGTTTTTATATTCCGCGAAAGTTTTAATGAACTCTGATTTGTACGAACTGTGTTTATGAGTAAATTCGACGCTAAAGTAGGGCTACCGGGTTCGGGGCCTTACAGTATTCCGGATTGCTCAAACTCTCCTACTCGTTATTGAATATGTTTATGGTGGTGTGATGTTAATTAAGACAATATTTTTCATGATGGTTTGGATGTTTTGGGCTATTTTTTGTTGTTGATATTCCGATTGCTCAAACTCTCATACTCGTGATTGACTATGTTCATGGTTTGGATGTTAATTAATACAATATTTTGCCATGGTACGAATTTAAAAACAATGTTATAGGTAGTTGGTTCGTATAGTCCGGCTAGGACTTTTTTTTTTGTGTTTTATTTATGGAAATATGGATGCTTAGGACATGTGCTACTAACTTTATTTTTCAAAGATATATCTATAAGTGCATCATTTGGAAGGGAGTTTATATTAAGGGAAAGTTACTATATCTAGGGGAACTATAACATACTTTTTGACAATAACAAAAAGGTGGGAAATATGAAGAATGAAGAAGATATGGATCCATAGAAAGCTTGTTTATGACTTAAAGAATGTCTAAAATCAAGATAAGTGATAATTCAAGACTTTTATGAACTTTTTTTTTGCATTATAAAAAAGGAGGAGACTGTTGGGAAAACATTAATGGTTAAACTTCAAACAACTATGTCGGTTTTGATACTAACAAATTAACAAATGTAACTTGAAATATTAGTAGTTCATCTATGATGATTATATGTCACATATACATATGTGTCTCTAAACACTTGGTTAAACATCTTAAGTCATTTAGCAGGTAAGATTATAAGATATCAAAGTATTAGTTGAATATTTGTAAGTAACATCCCTAATAATTATATCATTTTCAATAAAAACATGGTAAAATCCAGAACCTTAAAACTTATACAAATACTATATCATTAACAAAGTTTGACTTTTCTACTTTAGATAGATTTTTGCTTTATAGTTTGGCAACAAAAAACAGAACCTAACATGTAAACACCGATAAGTCAAATATGTCGGATGTCTTTGAATCAGTAAAATTGGGACCCTAATTGGTTCGGGGTTGAAATATTTCGTGTGAAAACATGACTTGATTCATTTAAACATATTATTTTTCTATATTAAAATAATCATACTACAGCTATTGGAAAAATATTAAAAAGTGATATATATTGGATTTGGTTTAGTTTTGACTTCTTAAAATCGAACTTATGTTTGGAATTTAAAAAGGTATTTCTTGTTTTGGTTTTTTCTAATGTGAAACGACATAATATTATTATAATATTATTTTTTTCAATTGGTTGTTCGTTTTTACGTGTCTTTGAAAAAATTCATAAGAAATTTATATTATGAAAGTTGATCAATTAGTCACTAGGTATCCGTATCTGGTCTTTCACCTAACACATTTATTGTTCAGTAGCAAAGCATGCATATTGTGTGAACTCAAAATGTCCTTGTAAGTTGTAACACCTAAGGCGACTATTCAGTGTCGGACTTATGATTTTTTTTCATTGACTCGGTTATTGGCCGTGCTCTGTGGTGTTACTTACAACCAACGTCCAAATTTTTGGTTCAATCGGGTTAGGTCACATAAAAAATGATAACTTGTCATTGTCACAGGTAAAACTAAGAGCTACAGTGAGACTTTTGAGGTGATTAAAGATGAGCACGAAAAGGTAATGCAATGTTTTATGGCCATTTAGAAATAATAATAGAAATATTTAATCGAATTATATACTCTCTGGTTTTTTTCACTTTGTTTTACAAATGTAGCACGTATAGATTGACATTTCAAGTAAAGTTAAAAAAATCTCAGTTATCGTCTTTCAAAAACATCGAAGTTGATCGACAACCAGGATATACTGTATGTATGTACATTATAATAATTAAATAAAAAAAGTTAAGGGGTCGTCTAGTTGACCCCACACCATACATTACTAGGTCCACCACCCGTAAATATGTGTAGTTGAGTTGATTTGGAAAGTAGTTGAAAATTTACAATAACTGAGAAAATCTATTATGAACATTCATTATATCAAATTATCAATTTAGTTTGAGTACTATTGAAAATATTGTTTACTACTAAGCAGCTAAGCTAGACTTAACTTTTACATGATTTAAGTTTTTTTCTTAACGATTTTTTTGTCACTCATAAGATTTAATATCTCATAAGTTGAAAACACAAAGTCTTATCTAACACTTTGATATCACTAGACCAGAGTCCCTTATACATCATTTATCTAAGATGGTTAGATGACTTGGGGTTTTCATGATTCAATATATTTTGAAAGGTCTTGGTTAACACATATTTTTCATGCTTATGAGAAGAAAGGTACTATTAAATCATTTAAACGAGGTGTCTACACATGAAAATATGAAATGAAGAAAATGCATGTTTCTTTCTAAACTTCCCAAAATATTAAATATTGTTTGTTGGGCCATGGGCCCATGACCATAGCTATAAGTAAATATTGCACTATGAGTCTATGCTTGACTAACTAATTCACTGTTTTAATTAAAAACATTTCGTTTGTTGCATATTTAACACACGGTCGATTGAGAACATGCATGTATAAAATCATGCATTGTTCAATTTGCTTTTTAGCCATCTTACTAGTCTACATCCCCACTTCTCAAACATCGCCAAGACTTATTATTTATGAGATTTACTGGGTATGGACGTATAGTCTTTGTCTCATAACGAATTATAGTGTAACTGGTCGTCTTCCCAATCCCAGCCAATTTTAATGTTTAATTATGTAGTCGTTGTCTCAAATATAATGTAACTTTATTAACTTTTATAGCTATATATACATATATTTTTGTATGTCATGGACATGATCATGGACTTTTATAGTTTTCTTTTTGAAAAATAACCACCTAATCTTTTTTAAGTCACACTCATACATCATTTTAACACAAAAAAATAATTAAAAAAAATACCTTACAAACAAAAGCCTTAATAATTAAACACTAAAATTTGTTGTGAGTCAATCTCTAATACATACTAGTATAGTTGGTTAATTGGTCAGTCAACATATAGATTAATGAATTATTAATAAAAATAGCATTTTAATTGTTATGTTTAGGGAATCGTAATATTTTAAAATTTCGTTGAACATCGACTTTGATTAACCAAAGAAACAAAATAAAACCTTCAATGGACACTACTGAATTGACCATAAGAAATGGAGTTCATATTTAATAAAGAAGTTTAAGCATGTTAAATATAACTAGTTGATACATACTTATTACTTCAAACTTCAAAGTAAGCACTCTTTGTTACTAAAGCGAGTTCGCCTTTTTTTTCAAAGAAATGGTGTTTTGGTTGATTGATGAATTAAACCGCAAGATACAATAAACCAGTGTGTATCGTAGAACGCCAAACTAATTTTTAAGTGAAGGTGGAACCAAACAAACCAAAGCAGGTGTTCAAATAGACTGGTTTGAGATTCAAATGGGTCTATTTTAATGCTTTAGTGTGTTTAACTCAACGGTTAGGTTTTGTTTGAACGAACATGTATTCTTACAAACTAGTGTTCATTAAATTGAAAACAAACACTAGAAAGGCGGAAACCTATTCAAGTATTCAATGTTTCAACATGCCTACATTAGAAGATTCGCAATTACAACATCCGTCCTACAATAAGTGATTAGGTTACAATAACTTCCTAGATTGTACAATAGGTATGTTAACGCATATTAAAAAATAATGGTGTTGGTAAATTTTCTTCAAAATTGAAGTTCAACCAGCAAACAAAACTGGTGATCAACAAAATAAAAAAATGACAACATAAAATCTTGCACAACTTTTGAGCTCATAAAGTTTCGAATGTGCTTAATTTCTAATTCTAATAAATTCAAGATAAAAATGTAATCCTAGATGATTAGATACAACAATATCATAAAAACAAAACAAGCCCACATATACTTGCCATGAATGTTTTATAGTTTATACTTTTGTGACAGTGTGTGCTTGTGATGAGAATATGTTTTTTTTTATGACAAATTAACAAGAAATGACAAAAGGTAACTTCAATTATCATTATTTTCCATCATTGGGCAAATTTACATGCAACCACCTTGATACCAAGAAAAGATATAACTCATGATGAATGAAACTTAAAGTGCTATCGAACTAACGTACATGCAAATATACATTACTAGAAAACAGAAAAATTAAGAAAATGTATCATTCTATGAAATTCACATAGCACTTGAAAAATAAACTAATGATATTTATCACAAAACGAAGAAAGATGGTCTACGGTGATGCATTCATCCCAGTTAGCGATAAAAGTTTAAAACTTCGCCAATAAGCCAAATTTCATAGTGCATTAAAACCGCAACTTTTAAATTCCTTGTTAATGACATTGCAAATATTTCTAACTATAGATATCAAATTGCCACAAATAGTTAGATTGAAAACCTTTTTACAACTTATTTAGCCAACTGCCAGTTTATGTTTAATCAGCATTAAGTAACAATGTGATATACGCTATAAATATTGATCTAGCTACAATAAGAATTGTAGCAAAGAAGATAATACATATGTACATTCAGAATGAGGAGGAGGTTTTATTCTTCATTCATGAATAAGATCTGATTATATAAAACAATCATCGTTATGCTCGTCATATATTAGATCTTGAAGAAACAAAACCCGGTCTAGCTTGAAAATAAGTAGATTCACCACACTCTTCAAGATTTACCTCCTACGTGCAAATCAATACCCATACAAAAAGAAGTTAATAAGCCAAAGTGAAAGTGGTGCTCCAACCACACCTTCAATTGGCTTATAATTTTCTCCATGAATTCGTATACTTATTCGCAATTAGGATGATAGCCACCAATTGACCTACCTCCTCCGGAGAGGTTAGAGGCTCACGGCATGTTGCCTTGTTGGCGTGACTTGTTCAAGAGTTCCAAAATCATTGGAGATTTCATCATGGTCAAGTGATGTCAGTCTACTTAAGGTCTGTTTAATATGTGGTAACGAAGAAATGAAATAGACGAGGTAATGGAATGGATCATAATCATTCAATCGAGAAGTTTGGTTACCATGTGACAATGAAATGAATTACTAGGGTATAGCCCGTGTTACACACGGGTGGAAAAACATGTCAACAAACTTAATAAATTTAAACAACAAATTCATGCAACATAAAACTTCTTCAAACTTTCAGACTAAGACGTTAACCATTTACATTGTCTAGTTATTAAAAGCTAAAAATTACAATAAGTTAATGTACGTCGAACAAACAAAAAACATCAACAAAAGACATAAACATGTTCTTTCATATTAAACCATCATAAACTTCTTCAAACATTCTATCAAAAGAAACTCATTTTACTTCACCACCTGAAAATATAATAAAACTATAGCATCCAAATTAAATATACCATAATAACATATTTAATAATGAGTAACATTTGAACATTAATAAAGTTGTTTTTATTAAATTGTTGTTTTTATTAAAACAAAATAACATATAACAAAAAACAAAGTAAAATGAAAATATAAAACATCTTTCTAACTTATACCATTAAGCCATAAAGATATATTAATAAAAATCTTTTTTGACCGTCATTTTATAACTAACAAATTTGATACTATTTCAAAACAACCCGTTTTGAAATATTTTCAAAATAATTACAAAATATAAAAAAATTGGAATTAGTCAACTTCAAAAAATTATGAAATTGTTTTTGATTTTAACCAATCTTGCAACAAACTTTTAAATCACTGACATTAATATTTTGTTAAATTTGCAAAACTTAAAAACTTTTTATAATAAATGAATTCTTAAATAACTTTGGAAATATTAAAAAAATTTATGTTGGTGACTTTGAAAATAATTAAAACTGAAAAAATATGACTAATTAATTTAGAAATAATTACAAAAATGAAAATCAAATCGGTTCATTTGAAAACTTCAAAAAATTATGGAAAGATTTTAAAATGAGTTTAAAATTATGGAGAGTATTAAAACCTTTAAAACTTTGTTGAAAGATTAGTCAATTTCCGAATTTAAAAGGAGTTTTAATATGTTAATTAAATTTTGTAGTTTTAAGTTTAAATTTGGTCTTCCATTTAAAGATAGAAATAATTTGAAATATCTTGATTCATGGGAATAATAATATTAATAAATTATGAAAAATTGTCATGTTTAATAATATTCACTAAATCATATGTGTCGAATAATATTTATAAATGATGATAAAACGATTATTTAATTTATGATATATTAAGTATTGATTATTAGAAATTATGTCAATTTACATATTGTGTTCTAAAATAACGCGGTTATTATTTTAGTATTAATTAATAATTAATATTCACGTAATTTAAATTATGATTACATTACAATTATGACAAGTATTTTTAGTTTGACAATCAGTTTTTTAAATATTAAAATGATAACGTATTCTAGTTAATGCCAAATGACAAAAATTAAAATCAAATCTGTTCTAAATTTACTAATATGACTAATTAATTTAGAAAAATCCAAAAATGAAATTCAAATCGGTTAATTTGAAAACTTCAAAAAATTATGGAAAGATTTTGAAATGAGTTTAAAATTATGAAGAATATTAAAAACCTTTAAAACTTTGTTAAAAGATTGGTCAAATTCCGAATTTAAAAAGAGTTTAGATATGCTAATTAAATTGTATTAAAACCATTAATACAATTTATCGAATTTAACTATCTTTATTAGTTATTTAAATAAATAAGGATATTCAAACTCAATAAATTGTATTAATGGGATACTTAAACATTGTTGCAAGTAAGACTCGGAAATTTATTTAAGTTATAACTTATATATTTGGTTTTTTTAACAAATAAGGAAAGTCAAAAGATATAAATTGTAATAATGGGATAATTATGTTATTATTTCGGTCAAACCACAAATTAAGGAATGAGTTTATAAAGATGGAAAAAATTAAAAACATAACAATTGGTTGTTCATTCGGTTTTAAAAAAAATAAGGAATGTCAAACTTTATAAAGTGCCATAATTGGATTCTTAAATGTGTATAAATCTAAAAATGTAAACTAATAAGAATGGTCAAAAACTATTTAATATAAATGGTCAAAAACGATTTAATATGAATGGTCAAATACTTAAATCGGTCGGAAATTTATTTAAGTTATAACTTATTCATTCGGTTTTTTTTAACAAATACGGAAAGTCAAAAAATATAAATTGTAATAATGGGATAATTAGGTTATTATTTCGGTCAAATCACAAATTAAGGAATGAGTTTATAAAAATGGAAAAAATTAAAAACATAAAAAAAGGTTGTTCATTCGGTTTTAAAAAAAAAACAAAATAAGGAATGTCAAACTCTATAAATTGTATTAATGAGATTATTCAATGTGTATAAATCTAAAAATGTAAACTAATATAAGATTGAAAATTATAATGAGATTTTAAATTAGACGAAATATTTGTCACTTAATTGGAAGTTGATAAAAACAATACAATAATGGTTATATTAAATAGGTAATTTAATGTATATTATAATATTACAAATAAGGAATATACATGAATATTAAAAAAATATACATCAATATTAAAAAAATTTTAAAAATACATCTTACTAACTAATGTTCAATCCATGCAATTAGCTTCTATGAGTTGGAACAATAACCTGAAATGATAAAGTCAAATATTAATAGTCATATTATGGAAGATTTTAATTATAATTTTATAACCGGAAAATTTGAATGGTCTTAACGGAAAAACGAAAAAGTGATAATGATGTGGTATCTCCGATTTTTATTTAAAAGGTAAAATGAAATATTCCGTACATCAATTAGGACAATAACCTGAAATAATTAAGTTTTGTTATAATATTGATGTTATGGAAGATTTGAATTATAATTTGTAACCGGAAAATTTAAATTGGCCTTACCGGAAAAAGAATAATGATAATGTCCATGGATGAAATTGATTTTTATTTAGAAAAAGAACCTAGAAGAACAACATGTAAAAGAAAAAAACATGAAAAATATAAAACTTCAAATAAATATAAAATGATCATTGTTATAGGTATAACATATGAACGGAAAAACTTACCGGAAAAACGTAAATACGTAGAAATATTAACTTCATCGCCGTTTTTGATTTAGAACCTAAACTGATTTTAAAACAAATCAGTTAACAATGAAAATAAAGATAAAAAGGTTAGATCTACAATAACCGGAAGAAAATATGATGTTACCCGGAAAAAGATTTAACATTGCCGGAAAATCATATAACATTGTTGGCCATTAGAGTATAATATATAACCTTACCGGAAAACAATTAATCTCGATCTACATTATCGGAATATAGAAGATGGTGGATGGTGGAGAGAGAGAGAGAGAGAGATTAAAATGATTAGTGTGGAAAATTCTAAGGTTTAAATATAGTGTGTGAGATGACAATTTACTTATATCATAGTTGAGAAATTCAGTCATTGACATAATTACAAAAACCTTTCATTTACAATGGTTCTTTCAATATATAGTATTTGTATTTCAACTAATTGAACATCAATAGTCCTTGGTTGGTTGGCCATTGTTGCATTTGTTAAGTTTCCATCTCGGGATTGTGCCAGGGTTCGATTCCCATCCTTAACATCATTTTTGATTTAATAATATACAAGATAGGAAAGGAAAATAGATGACTTGGCAATGATGTGGCATTGATATGGAGAGGCTAGTTGAATGACATGTGGACAATTGATGTGGAGAGGCTAGTTGAATGACATGTGGACAATATGTATTGCTTTAATAGTATTGTTAGATTAGTTTTTGTTGTTTGATAGGCTAAAAAAGAAATGGAATAAAAACGACACTAAGTGGTGATGGCGAGTGGCACTGGTGGCTATGGCAGGAGCAATGGTTGGTGGAGTTGGGTGGCCAGGTGGTGGTGGTGGGCGGCGAGCAGTAATGGTGGTTGGTGTGTGGTGGCGATGGTGGCGATGACAGGGAGCGATGATTGGTGGTGGTGGGGTGGGTTGTAGGTGGTGGCGGTAGCGGTGACGGCGATGGTGGGTGGTGGTGGTGAGAGCGTGTCGTGGTGGATGGTGGCAATAGGAGAGTGGCGGAGGTTATATAGTGTGAAAGGGAGAATGGAACGGGAAGAAAAGCAACATGGTAAATGGAATTAATTTGGGGTGCTTTAGAGAGATTGGAATAGATAACAGATGAATTAATTCCATTGATTAGTCAAACACATTTTTTTTTATTTTCTCACAATGATCCATTCTATTTCGCCACCCATACTTACATACCAAATGTTGCATTAATCTCAAATTCATTTCATGTTTTTTCAGGTCTCACTCAATACAACAATTCACACACTTGAAAAAAGGTGTAATGTTAAAATTTGCACAACTTTTGAATTCAAGAAGTTTCAATTATATTTAACTTGTCAATTGAACAAACATGGTCTATGGTCGTGTTAGTTCATATAATGAATCAGATATAATTTCTTATTCATGTGTCGTATATAGTAGCTCCTCCACTAGTTTAAGCCTTGTCAACACAACATAACGGTTTAAAATGAGTGACGAGACTATAGAGTTGTATATATTTATATACTTATAAATCACGTAAGATAATTGTGTTGCCATTAAACGCATATTAACATAATGAGATTTTTACATATAGCCCCTACTTAATCCTTTTAATTACATATTTCCTCACCTTATTAAATTTAATTACATATTTCCCCTTTTACTATCCAATTACCCTTTTACCCTTTTCAATTTTTATTACCCAATAGAAAAAACCAAAGGTAGTCTCCATTCACGCAAGATCAACCTTCTCTTCTCTACTCTACTCTCCATTCACGCAACGATAAGCCAAGAACGAAGAAACACCGACAGTTTGATTTTGTGTCTCCATTCAGACATTGACCTTTTCTTCTCTGCTTCTGGAGAGATCGCAATGACCAGATTATGCGGCCGGCCTCCAGTGAGACAACCCCGTTAGATTTCCGCATCGGTATATATATTATTGTGATTAGTATGAAATTTTCTTATCCCGAGAGATTATGAATGAAATCACCTGTTACAGTTAGTGAGCTAGAGACTTCGTTGGTGAGATAATTGACAATATGTTATTCCTCATTTTATTGCATCTGTGATTATTTGTTTGAAATCGGTTTAGCTGTTTCGAATTTACAGTGAACAAAATCATCCAATTGACATGATATGTTCTTTAGCAGCAATCTCGTCGTAGTGTTGATTATCGTCAAGAATGCAAATATCCTATAACTTAATAGTCATAGAACCGTAGAGGGAAGTTCATATATGTTCGTTTATATATTAAATACACTAACATAAACAATGAATTTTGTTTATTTGATTAAATAAATGAGCATGAACATATGTCTCATTCTTTCATTTATCTTCGTGAACGTTCGTCCATTTAAAGTTGTTTATGTTCGTTCGTTTACGTTTAGTTGATTTCGATTTGTAAACTGTGTTAAAAATACTTTTTTATATTTGCTAACGATTAAAAACACGAATCCAATTGAATTTATTAGCTTCGAATCGTTTGAGTTTATATTGGGGGGAATATGTAATAAATGTTATTAGAAAGGAGAAATATATAAATAGTTCTTTAATTAGTTCATGAAGGGTAAAACAGTTATTTAATTATTTAATTCTAATAAAAAGGATAAATATGTAATATGTAATATATATGGTTTTGGGATGGGGTATATGTAATTGACTTTTAAGGGTTTGGTAAACATGTAATAAGGGAACTTAGAAAGAGGATATATGTAAATGTCCAATAACATAAATGTTTGTGCTTTGTTTGTTTTTATTTGGTTTTTAATGGTTAGTTTGAGATTTTATAAAACTTATCAGGCTAAACATTGGTATGTAGGGTATCTCTTAAAAGATCTTCTAACACAATTTGTAAGGTTGGTTCAGCATCAAGCAACCTCAACGGTAACGATTAAACTTCAAAAAACAATGAAACTTAAACTCTACCACCGACCTAGCTAAACTATAAAACCTACCACCTATTCCTATATATATGTATCTTCTCAAGCCTTATTCGAGAATCATATTAATATCTTCTTGAAAAAATGGTTGAACCGATGGAGTTTCCGGTGGTACCGTACGACAATGTGGGGGGGGGGGGGGATGTTGAGGGCTTCAAGATCCACCATGCGCTCGATTTCAATCAATTGTAGACGATGTTGAAGGAAACCGTTAGTTTACCGTATAGTGATAATGTAACCATTTACTTGGTTGAAACTAACAGATCCAAGGGTCCTTCAAAGCGCCAGAAAGTTCTGATCACCGGTAATGTTAACGTCTTTGCTTTAGTGGGAGAGAGAAAGTGTTACTTCCGTTTGATGTTGAAATAATTATGAACGATACATAATGTTCCATGTCTCCTCAGCATGTGATCCACCTCCGTCAAAATCAACTTGATTTAATCCACTAGCAACTGTCACGTGGTTATGTTCCGATGATGAAATCAACTTCATTTACACGGTTACGACTTGGAGTTATTCGCTTTGAACTAATTCTCCAAGTAAGTGATCTGTTTTTCATATCAATTTATGTTTTTGTGATGTTCGATTCGTGCCTCAGTCATCAGAATGGTAAACGACATCTTAACCTTTTGAAAATTGATCCATGAAATCACATCGCATGATCTCTAAATCATCAATCTATGTCCAATTAATCATCATTTCATCCAAACAATCGCGTTTGGATGTTCAATCGAATCAATTTTTAACTTGAACATAATTGGTTTTAACCTTGAACGTATTAGGTTTTAAGCTTGAACGTATTTGTTATTTTAAACTAGAACATATTCCCGTGTCTAATGCACGTTAAGCGATTATTGATATTATTTACTACGGCATCTGGTTATTACGCCCGGTCCGACCTGTGACCCGTAAGGCGTCCGGTTTAACATTGGTTGTAGCGCCACCTGTTTGTATTCCCACACGAAAGGTTTGCATAAGCTGAAAATATAAACAAAGCAAAAATCAAATGAGCTTCTCGTTCAATTCGGACCAACAGCGCAATAGTTAAGAACTTTAATGAGCTTGACACCTAAGCTCTTTTGACAAAGAAGACTTAGTTTGAACCCTACATGTGACACACCCTACCATGTATGTGTAGCCTAGGTCGAAATCGCCAAGCTCTAGTACAACTCTATCCTAACTATATCAAGTTGAAATACTAGATTCACTAACAAGCTGGTTCCGATGACGAAAACTCAAATGTCATGGTGTTAGTTGTAGTAGATTTCATTTAAGGAGGAGTCGCAGTAGGCCATCCATGTTGGTATAGATCGGTTGTGTAACTGCAAGTGGCTTAGCGAGAAACTGGTAGGCCCACACCAACAAAGCTAACCCACTAGGGATCCTCCGCAACCAAAATTTGCTACACCCAACATCATGTTACCCAATCTATAATTGATTGATTCGACTCGATGGTGAATTGGGGTTTTCGTCTTGAGACAACTAGGATAGAGGCAATGCTAAGTCCGGCAACTCCCACCAAGCCAAAAATGGAGGTGTAAACAAGACAACGTGTTGACGTAATACAGATCGAGCTAGACTTATAATAAAATTCGTTACGAAGGGGTGTTTTGGATTGCTTATCGAACTTAAAACTTATTAACTTTTTGAAAAGTTATAAGTTGTTTGAGATTGCTTATTATGTGAGGGGATAAGTTAATAATAAATCAAAATGTTGTGACTTATTAAATTTTCCAAAAAGTTATAAGAAGGTAAAATAAGAAATCCCAAACACCTCCAAACATTGTATGTTAATCCAATCTTAGATAACATACCTCAATTTAAAAATATATTTTTGTACGAAGAAGGAAAAGAATTTGTGATGTGCAGGTTAACCGATGTTTTTTTTTAATGACAGTATTGTATAAAAACGGGGGAGCAAGAAGTTTTAAAAGGGCATTAAATAATACGTATTTCAAAATTTGATCTTCAAATAACATTGTTGCAAAAAATCATAAAAATTAGTTGTGTAAATTGATTTAAATAAAAACCAAAAGTAAGATGTTTAATTCTCAGTTCATGAATTAGATAGAAATATATAAAATAATCATCATCATGACTTTTAACTCTCATTCAACATATTCATACAACTAATTAAATATTAGAAACTACATCACAGTGATAGCATGATAACAAAACCTGACATGTTGGTTGCTATGAACCCTAGTGATGAAAATGAAGATGAATATCGGCTGCCGGCTTATAAAGAACAAAGGATGCTTTGTTGGAGGTTAAAATCCTAGGTATTCTCACAAGAGGCCCAACAATTCAACATATGGGCTTTGTTTTTATTTTTTATTTTATGGACCGACAATATGCTATCTATGCCCTCTTTTTCTGTTTGGTTCGTGTGTAACTACTATAGTATATAATTATTATTGTTTTTAACTTGTTGATGTCTACTTAAAGAAATATTAACGTTATTATAAAAATACAGAGTTTATTATTATTAAGTGTGTTTGTGCTAAAACATTTTATACAAATAGAAATTACTTATATGATAGTAAGTTTATTATTATTAACTTACAGATGTCTACTTAAAGAACTTAACGTTATTATAAAAATATGGAGTGGTTTGGGAAACGGAAAATGGGAAGGAAACAGTTGTGGGAGATGAGGTGGAGACGGAGGATGGAAGGTGATGAGGTGGCAGCATGATAGGAAAATGGTGGTGAAAGCCGGCGAATTTATTCTAGAGTATGAATAAAAAGAAAGATGGGATTTGAATCCGGGAAAAACAGGAACATCAGCCCGCAGTAAGTGGGGAAAATGAAAATTATTTAGGAGAATGCGTCTCGTTCCTTTTGTTTTACTTTTGTTCTACAAACTGTTGATTGGTGTATTAGAAACTTGAAGAAGACATCTGTTTGAAAACTATTTATAAGTCAGTTCTGTATCTAATATTCCAAGTCAGTTTGTAGTTAAATTATTAATATCATATTTAAATTTCAAGTAGTATGTAAACATAAAATCATGACCATGTACCCGATACCCACAAGTCAAGCATGTCCTGATCAACATGTATGAGACTAAAACTGTTGAGATCTGTCTCACACTAAACCAGTTATTATTTGTGATGGTCATGTTTTCTGTATGCATGATAGCTAACTAACAACGAGGGAGAGAATTATTTATAGGATTTTTCTCTCTTAGGCTCTTAGCGGTTGTTTTTTCTAACTTATGTGTGGTGATTGATGAATTTTATATTTTGATGGTTGTATGTGTTTATTTTTAGGGTATGGATTACACAAGAGTAAGGAGTTCAGGGACACAGGAGCGCAAAGTTTAAACATATTAACCGTTATTTTCTAGGTTTTAAAGACAAGTTGATCTATAACGAACTAAAAGATTTAATCATGTATTTTATCAAACCAAAATCGGCTCACTTTAGCTCTCAAACTGAATCAACACAAGAAACGTAGTTACGGATCTTGAAGGTTCAAAGACGAACTTGATTACTCGCTCACAACTAACAGAAAAAGACATAAAGACATGGATTTAGTTTCACCGTCTAACCAATAATGAATTTAGATTCATCAGTTTAACCATTGCGTTTATTAAAATAAAAACAAGAACACCGGAAAGGAGGAAACCTCTTCAACCATTCACACACTGTCACACTGGTTCTTAACATGATGTTTCAACATATGTCTGAAATACAAGATTTGCAACTACAACATTATCCTACAATAAGTAATCAAGGTTACATCTGCTTCTAAAAAAACTAACATCCTAAACAGCAAACCTGTCAACGCATATTAAAAGATGCTGGTGTTTGGCAAATGTTCGTCAAATTTGAAAATCAACCAGCAAACAAAAGCTGGTGAACAAAATAAAACATGACAACACTAAATCTTACACAACTTTTGAGCTCAGCAAGCATCATTCATACATAGTTTGTCAAGCCTTCGAATGTGCTTCGTTTCAAAATACAGACATAATACTAGATGACAAAATATAAGTAATCTTATAGAAACAAAACAAGCTCCCAGATCTCATAGCTTATTGAATCATACAAAGACACTTCTGATGGCAACAATTAACTTTGCTATAAAAAATCAGTGTCCTTGTGATGAAATTTTAAAAAACATTTTGGCAAAAAAAAAACAAATGACAAAAAGTAGCATCTAAAAACTTATTAAATCATTAAAGATTTTCCATCACTGAGAAAGTCTGCTGGTACCAAAGTTCAAAGAAACGTTACGCCAACAATACAACAGATTAAAATTTATAAAACACAATTTAGAAAGATGCACACAATGCATCATACGAGAATTTATTTCAAAAATAGTATTGTTTTCTAAGACAGATTTCATATACGGTGTCAAATACAATTTGTTTTCAAAAAAGTGTAATCAGAGTTAACACTCTTCGGTAGTGAAATGTTAGGCAAGAAAGGTCGATACATAAGTGTTAAATGTTTCATCGTGTCAAGTCATGGTTTGAAACTTTCAGTTGGGGTTTTCTTGGTTAACCCATGCTTTCTAATCCCAAGTTAGATTCCCACTTGCTAACATTAATGCACTCTAAGCAAAGATAAATAAAAGTTGAAGACAGCAAGCCTAGATTAGTCAAGAATACCCCAACCGACACTCAAACAATGACTTGACAAATATAAACAATCCCACCTAACACACCAGTGTTTCTCGTTCATGATTTCACCGTTTAAAACTCAAAAAAAACCATGTTTGTGAAAACAAATAGTTTTTTGACTCTTTTGTGAATAGAGTGTCAAAAAATAAAAAAAACAAGGGTAGCAACAATCAAAGGGATAAAATAATAAAAATAGTTTTACATAACAAGATAAAGAAAACAAAGATATTTACCATGTTGAAAAAAATATATCATTTTATGACATTCACATAGTTCTAAAAATAAACTAATGTAATATTAATCACAAAATGAAGAAAGTTGATGTAGGGTGATCTTTCATCCCAAAAGGCATTAAAAGTTGATAACTTCGCCAAATGAGCCAAATTTCATACCCATTCAACAAATACCAAAAATAACTAGGTAAAATGAAGTAAATAATAAAAACAATAATAATAATAATAATAGATAAGGACGAAGATTCAGAATGAGTAGGAGGTTTAATAATCCATTCATGAATTAGATCGGAATATATATTAAACAATATCATTATGTTCGCTAAACTTTAAATACCAAATAACTGGTCGAGTGGTCGCTATGAACCCTAGTATCGAAGATGAAGAGCGGCTTATAAAGAACAAAGATTTAAAAACCTAGGTTGTTGCTGGGTAGGCCCAACTCAGCATATGGGCTCTGTTCTTCTATGGGTTAACACTACCGTACGTTATATTTTGCCTCTCTGAAAAGCCGGTTCCGGACCCGACAAGAAACTGGACCTGTAGGTACGAACCATGTTTTGGTTTATTAGAGAAGAGAAATTGTGCCCAGATCCGGACATGACCCGGACCCACTAAAACCGGTTCCACATCTACTTGGTCAAAACCTGGACCTGACCTGGCCAAAAACACAATAAAAACCATGTAAACCTGTTTAAAACCTGACAGTACCCCAAACCAACTGGTTATAGGTGTTTTCATAACTACCATTTGTTTGTTTGTTTTTGTTCTACAAACTGTTTAGTATATATTTTTGTCACATGCTTCTAAGCTAGTTTTAAATATAATACTCCGTAAACTTTAAACTATTACATTTTAAATTTGTTAGAAGTGTGAATGTGTGTTTAAGTCAGTTTTTTAGATAGTTTTAAGAGTGAATTTCGAGTAATGAGCAATTTAAAAGATAAGCTGCAACTACGGAAAATCATAAAAAGGTACCCTTGATACTCGAAGACTTCATGAGTCTTGAGCAACAAACATATGATACTGGAGTTATTGAAACATTGCTCGAACTCAACCTATCACCCTTCCCAGTTGTTATGTTATTTTTATTATGGATGTAAGTGGAATGTCTAGATGAGGCAAGTTCTATTTAGAGGGTGAGCAAAGCAAACCTTAACCGTTAATCGAAATTAATTGATAACCAAACCGGCGTGAACCAAATTAATTGAAATTATGTTATTTGATTATTTGATTAATTGCTTAATCTGTTATGGTTTTGGTTAAGGGTGTCCAATAACCGAAAGTTAACCAATCCGAACCAAAAAGAAAAGAATTAAGTCATGCTTACATCAAAATGAATACACACTTACATGTACATGGGCAGATTGCGTATATAAGTCAACTTTGTAACGAAAAACCTTGACAATACGTATCTATATTCTATATATTCTATATTCTATATATACTATTAAAACAATTGAGTTTTATTAAACAAACTCTATTGTTTCCATATATAACAATCACTTCTATGATTTTCTTAACAATTAAATAATTCAAAAATTAATTAAATTAACCAATAACCCATAATTAATTCACATACTAAGATATTTCAATCATCTATAAACTAATTTTTAGCTAAAACTGACAATTTTAATATTCAAATTTAAATTTCAAACTTAAACCGAAACTAACATAATGAATGTTCAATTTAGTATTCAAATTTAGACCAAAACTGACAATATAATTAATTTATATCCTTGCTAAATGTATTTACTCTAAATCTAAATCATCTATAAATAAAAACCGTGTAATAACTATTGTCAAACCTTCAGGTATTAGATGTCCAATTTTTAAAATTTCAAATTTCCATTACTTATTTAACCTCATCTTATACTTCGAAAACCATTTCAACAATCATTTCTATAATTTGGTATTCCATATTCATTTGTTTATATCATCTTTTTCACTCTTCTGAAGTTTTTGTAACTTATAACAACGACTTTGTATTCAAATTTCTATCGTTTGTTATTGTTTGTAAGTGAAATTCACATATTAGTTTAATTATGTTGTCCTTATTTGGTCTTTTGGTGGTTATGTAGGCATGTTAGCTTGGGAATTTGATGTATGCAAACCGGTTAGGTGAATGATTCATGCTAAAGTTTTTGTATTGTCAGTTCTACTTAAATATATTTCTTTTGTTCTTGTTGTTGGTGTACCTTGAATGAAACTTAATTATTTGAATTGTTGGTATTATTTACAGTTCATCTTATATGTTGGACACGTCTTGCTGCTACTTAGGTAGGTCAGATCATGAAGTTTGAGGACCATTCAGAGACTAGCTCGAGCCATGGTAGGACCTGGTCGCCAAATGTGTGTTCTGATCGATGTAAGATTTCTTTAAATTCATATTTACAATTTTATTTTTATATGTTGAGAGCTTCATCTATTCATATTTACAGTTTAAAAACCATTTGGAGACTAACTCTAGCCATGGTAGGACTATGTCACCAAAGTTCCACCTGTTCCTTCCAAGATTCAATAGACATGTTGAAAGTTTTGAGATATGCGAAAATATTGTTGATTTATTTCCTTATCGAAATTATTATGATAATTATTCCGATTACATCCATTGATAATTCTTACTAATTTTTTTAATAGTTCAGTATATCTAACATTATATCTTTTTGATAAACAAAGTTTTAATAACATTGAATGTATGTTTACACGTTAATTTTTTTATATTTTTTTTTATAAATGATACGAAACATAATTTTCAGTTATCCAATACTATTTTATTTTCTTAAAAACCAATTAAAACATGTGTTTTAATTAAGATGTGTATACAAATTAATTTATGTTAATTAGAGGCCCAAATATATCTCTTAATTATTTTTACTTATATTTGGTTTACTTAATTTATATTGTTTCCATACTTAGCAACAAAATTCACAAATTTAGTTGTGGTTTATAAAAAAAACAGTTTTTTGGTTTTTAAGTAAGATCATACAATTATTTTTTTATATTTTAATTTGAACTAAAATTTTCATAAACACATTATGCTAAATAAAATCAAAAAGATCGAAATTATTTTAACTCATAGATTGGTTCTAAAAGTCGGTGTGCCAACAATGTTACTAAGCAATATGGATCAGAATAACGGTTTGTGTAATGAAACTAAATTGTGAGTAATTAATTTCGGTAGGCGTTTTGTTGAAGTAAAAGTTATTTCAGGTACTAATACTGGTTATCACACTTACATAATTCGTTGTGGTCTAAAACCTTCTGATAAGAAACTTTCATTAAAATTAAAGAAAAGGTAGTTTTTTCCTGTTGTAATATGTTTTGCGATGAGCGTTAACAAAAGTCAAGGTAAATCTCTAGCAAGAGTTGGTATATAACTCAGAGACCCAGTGTTTATACATAGACAACTCTATGTAGCTTTATCAAGAGCGAAGACTGGTGTTAAAATTCTTATATTAAACATGGAATACAAAGTTACAAATAAAGAATAACTATGGTTTATAAGGAAGTCTTTTTGGTAGCTTATAAATTTTACATTTTAACATTTGATTATGTTTTCAAAGATTGTAATTTGAATGTTATTTGGGTTTATCTTTGTGTTTCACAATCATTTGTTTTTGCACCAATATCATTTACAACTTTAAGTATGTTGTCGTCCCGAATAACATATAACAACTTATGGTGTCCTTTTAAATGACATGTGTTTGTTTGAAAATATAAATATTTCCACCCGTGTTATACACGGGTTAATAACCTAGTATAAGTATATTTCATTAAATTCCCGTTTGACGTTACCGATTAACTAACCGAAATTAACCAAAACCGAACTCGATTAGCGTTCAAAAAAGAAACTATAACAAGATAATTAGGTTGAATCTCGTCCCGGTGACACCGAACCAAACCCCAAAACTGATCCGCTTAGTTCGCCGGAGATAACGATGGCGGTGGATACAATACCTCCGATCATCCTTACACAGCTCAATTACCTTCTCAGTCACTCACCTTACTCCATCAAGGTACACGATTCTCTCAATTAGGGTTTCATTTCCTTTTGTAACGAATTTAATAAACCCTAGGTCATAATCACATTATGTTTCTTCTTCTACAGGTTGAGCAGATGTGGTCCGGTTCTAAAATCCCCGGTTTAATTGACCGGTTCACGTTATCGATACCGTTTTGTCTCGATTACATTAAATGTCAGTTTACTTGATCTTATTTGGGCGTTTTTGTTGACTTAGTTAACCAGTAGAACTAAATTCAACTAGTGGTTGTAATTAGGGCTGTAAATGTCTATTTTCGTTCGTACGTTTAATAAATGAATGAGCATGAACAAGAAGTTTCGTAGATTAACTAAATGAACGGACACGAACCAAGGCCGTGCTCATTCAGTTGTGTTCGTTAAAGGTTTTTTAATGGTTTTTTTAATCTTATTGTATAGATTTAAGCAAAATTATTAACAGCGAAACAAAGATATTATGTGATTAATTTATATGTAAGTTAACTTATGAATATGAATATTAAAGAAAAACACCAGCGCAAACTTGGTAGATGGACCAAACCGTTGAGACTGACCATTCTCGGTTAGCCAAATCATTTGTGTTTGTGAATCGTTCACAAACAAGTTTATATTATTAATGTACGAACACGGAGAAGAAATATCGTTTTGTTTGGTGTTTGTGAACCGTTAGCTTGTTGGATAAAAGTTTAATGGATGAACATGAACAAGGCCTTGCTCGGTTTGGTTCGTTTATAGCCCTAGTTTTAATCTTTGTATTCATATCGGTATCTCATCTGTGATTACGTATTGAGGAAACAAAGATAATTTATGTGGATTTTGTTGTTGTAATCATAGGGGATGTTATCTACAATGCACAATTTCCATTGTTGGCTCCTGATATCATATTTGGACCTGAAGATGAACACTTTAGACCGTATCCTGTTGGCCGAGAAGGAGATGTAGTAGCTAAAAATAGTTTATCTGATTGGAATTGTAAAGATCCAACTAGACTGTTGTCACTGATTCATGAACTTAGGTATTTTACACCTTACAATTTGCTCATTTAAAAACCAACATTATGAATATTATTCGTTATACACAAGGATATTCATTGCAGGAGTTTGTATATGGCGTACCAGAAGAAACGAGTTGGCGAAGTTGATGATGAAAGACTGAAGTTTGAAATCAACACCATGTATTCTCGCGAGGTAATCTTTTGATTTACTGCGTAAATATTTTTTATTTTTGCCATTATCTTATTATATATTTTGTTTAATAATATGTAACCATTGTTCAGGGAATTGAAATGTATATGAGCTCTGGTGTTGACAAGGTACTATTTATGAGTTATATGCTTGCATTTGATGATTAAACTGCCTTTTAGTTTTCAAATTATTTATAATCTCCATTGAACTGTAGTGTAGCCAGAAGAGGTGAAATTTGCAGTTCCATTGTTAGAGATGGATTTAAACAAAATGGTTGCGGGGGCCACTTGGCGACATCAGCAGAAGATATACTTACAGGTTATCTTGTTTATGTTATACATTCATATATGCTAGTTGCAGGGTACTTAAGTTTGTATTATATAAATATAAATGCAGGTTATATATCCTGTGAGTAGAAAGTATTTAGCAATGGCTTCAGCGCCACGTTTGAAATTAATATCATCACCCGAGTTGAAGGCGCTATTTTCCATTGATGAGTTCAGGCTTCCTTCTTGGGTAGAAGGAATGTAAGTGTTAAATCATTTATTTATTATTTTTTATCGAGACATGCAAAAATTTACTTATCGTTTTAAACTTAAAGGAAATAACATAAATCATCCTTTGTGCTCATATGCTGCAAAAATTTACGTGCTTTACACTAACAGGTGCTAATATTTTCTGTTAAGTCCAGTCATGTGCCTTGTGCAAGGACGTTTTGGTTGTTTTACTCTCATATGGATCATTCTTGGAGTTTACTAAAACAAGGATAAAAAGACGGCAAGTTACAAGAATGGTCCCTATGAGAATAAATAGACCAAAATGCCCTCACATGCAAGGCAAATGACTAAATTTAACTGAAAATTTTAGCATCTGTTAAGTGATTAAGACGCAAATTATTGCAACATATGAACATAAAGGATGATTTCTGTTACATCTTTAGTTTAAGGACGACAAGTGAGATTTGCTATATATCAGAATGACGAAAAGTGTTATTTTTTTAATATTAATCTTAGAATTTTAATTATATATCTTAAAGGTGCATGGCTGAATATCTTCCCACTTTAGAGGAGATGCTTGAATCACAGGTTAACAATAATCTTCTACATTTACGGGATAATATTTATATTTTTCCAGCAATTTTTATTTGTTTTTATTTTTACAGATAAGAGACGCGGTTTCATCAATTGAAGTTAGAAGAAAGTTTATTACAGCATTGGCTATTCCTTTTGGAAGGCCAATAGAAGCCGATCCGGTATTCAAACTTTAACTTTATATTTTAAATAAATCTTTTTCAAAAACAAAATTTTATATTGTATAATTGGTTTGTCAGGTATTTTGCCGGAAGGCCACGTTTCTAGCATGCTCTGGAGTGTTTACATTTCTGGTATTAACCGTCAATATTAATTAAATATACTTTTGAATTCTAATATATTTAAATTCAGTGCAAAATAAAACAATTCGTGTATATGGTATATAGGTTCACTTTACACTTCCACTTCAGTTTCCAAGGCAACAACCCGCTCTGGTGCTTCAAAGCTCTCAGGTTAATATTCATTTTTATTTATCCTATGTTATGGTTTTAAGTGTGCACTATATCGTGTTATTTATTGTTAATTTGGGTTCTGTGTTCATCTTTGAAGCATTTTTACTCTGGTAATGCACCAATCAAGTCGGCTATTTTACAAGATTACCCCTGGAGTCCTAGATGGGACACATCACAAATGGCTGAGAGAATATTGTAAGTTACTTGAATTTTAAAATCTAGTTTTTTAAATCCATATATTTCATACGTTTGATTCTCATGAAGTTTTTTATTATTACAGTGATTATCTTGTGGAAGAATGCTTAAATTTCAAGAAGCATTGCAATGAAGTGCTTGTTCAGCAACGCTAGTGTTAGTTACTTCAGCTGTTTGTATTATCTGCATGACTTACTTTCTGTATTGTCGGGTTTGTTTTTCGAATTTGCAAGACGGTTGTATTTGTGATGTTGCGTTGATATTAGTTTGGGATATTAACAAAATTTGGTAATTGTTTGAACATTATGGTGCCTGTTAGTTTACTGATGGATTCAGCTGCATACGGTACATTTTGGTGGCTTTGGGTTGATGTTACTCAAATCATTTGTATTACTTGTGATCATTTGTTTAGAAGTGTTTACACACATTTGCTTAATCGTTGAGATGCATTCAACTTCCAAGCGATAAACCAACTTAAGTAGGTCGCACAAGTTAATGTGTATTTTAGATCAACATTATATTTGCAATATGGTATTCAACCAACTTTTGTGGGTCATTAACTTGTGATGATCAACTTTAAAATGGTACTCCCTCCATTCCATTATAAGTGTCGTAGTTTGATTTTTCAAGTATTTCTTTTGCAACCTTGACCGTAAATATTTTTGTTCGGGTCGTATAATACTTGATGAAAATTATATCAATGTAAAATACATTTAAAACCCAATCCATTCATATATTTTACATCAAGTATTATATAACACAAACAAATATATTGTCGGTCAAAGTTAAACAAGAAAGACTTGAAAAATCAAACTAGGACACCTATAATGGGACGGAGGGAGTAAAAAAAATGTCTAAGTAACATATTGTATTAGCATTACATAAGACATTACATGGACACCAATTCAAACAATACAAGGGGCTTTATCATTGATGATCTTTTCATTTCTCGAGCGCCAAATATGTCATAACAAGTTGTAAGGGATTGACAATTGAGGTATGAAGTTTAATGGATCCTTTACCGAAAAAACATGAACCTGCAAAGTTTGTACCATATACATATTTGAGACGACACAATTTTCTCTATCTATGTTTATAATGTGATATTTCGAGTCCCGACTCCAAAAACCTACATAGTTGACGGTCAATTGGACTGTTTCCTACTCTTTGTTTTTCTTAAGGCGCCTGCAAATGGAATCTTCTTTAGAGATGCTCTCCAAACAAAGAAACTAACTTATATCGAAGCCCACTTGTTTCATTGAAAGATCAATGATGATATTAAAATCATCTTATGAATATATTTATGTAGTAAGTGTAAAGATTATACCAAATTCAATGTGTTGACTTGCTATTTCGACTATGTAGCATAATATATCATTTGTTACGTACCAAATATAATGATTATAACAAAAGTCATCTCAAATCTTTAATAACTTGTATATTTTAGATGAAACTTACGAATCTTATTGAATATGGAACATTTTTTTATTTGCATTGTAGTGACCATCAAGTTTTGTCTATTTTGCCAAATGGACATATCAATAAGTCAAAGGCAGGCCATCGGTCGTACATCATATGCATAATGCATTAATAATTAAAACCGAAAATAATTGTTTAGAACTTACACAATAGCGTAAATGGCGAATCCATAAAAATTTAATAAAAGTGTTATAGAATTAGAAACAAATTGTTTTAATGTAATTTATAGATTTACAAGATGACGAATTATGATTTACATGATCAATCTATTAACTTGAAAACAATTTCGTATGCACTTTGATTTAAATAAATGTAATATGTTTTAATTTAAAATTTTCAGCATCTGATTTAGGGTTGTGTCGTTCTAGCCTCGTAGACTTTTTAACGTTGTTACGCGATGTTTGTAACTTGATTCCTGATAAATGGAGATGAAATATGACTTAACATCATAATAATGAAGACTAGTTCACAAGATAAATCCTTTTTGTGCTACCATAGAGGTCCAAAACAAGCTATGTGGTTCTTTTAGCAACATTAATGATAGGCTCTAACAAGGATTAAAGATCTAAAACATGAACACTACTAAAAGTACATAATTAATAGAAAAAAAAACATCATATACATTGCTTAATGCACTTTAAATTAGAAATTGCATCTCGTATACAACTAAATAGTGAATAAAATGCAGAGGGCTTTAATTAATATGGATATAATATAATATGCTTTGTATAGAAATATATTTTAATCATGTTTGTATTAAGGGATTAAAACTAGTTATAAACACGATAATTATTACATGATCATAGATGTAAACTAATAAAACTCCTTTAATTTAGAAGATATGAAAAGTATTGTTATTTCACAAATATATTCTTCTTACGTCTTACAGTTATTTATTTAAAGTTGGTTATTTATTAAGCTCGATTTCAAATAAATACTTGACTAAATACAAGCATCGCTTCTAATTTATATAGAAAAACCTTAAAAAAGCTAGAAGCAATATAAGATATACTGATATACATGCATCATGATTTATATTTTTCTTGTTAACCACTCCTTAGTTTATGTAACATTGATCTAATCTATAGATTTCATTTCATTTATTTATTTTTAATTATACAAAGTTAATGAAGCTATCAATAATAATATACTAATATTTTTATATTAACTACCTGAAGAAACACTAACCGGACCCCCGACAGATTACTGGTAACCTGGGGGTTGGATAGCTGTTTCCCACGAGGGGTTGGACCCTGAGAAGATGGTTCTTCTGATAACCTGCAAAACAGACACCGTGAGCTCGTCACTGAGAAGGGGGGGGGGGTTCCTCCTTGTGACCACCCTCCGGCGTGAGAATCAGACTAGATTGCTCTTTAAATATAAAAGTATATTAAGAGATTGCTAGAGCAGATATCAGGTATAATATGATGATATAAGATAATGTAATAATGTGTTGAGATGATCATACCATTTGGGGTATTTATAGCCGAAGGTAGGTTTCCAAGGAGGTATGGCCGGCTGCAACAGTGTTCCTGTTCATCAACAGTAGCCTACGCACGTGCCCTGCTGGTAGTTGGTGGGTAGGCAGCGGCTGATAGTGACCAGGCCTGCTGTATACTATTCCCTTTCCACCAACTGCCGGCTACGCACGTGGTATGACAGTAGTTGGTGAGTAGGCAGCGGCTAATAGTGATACAGTACAGGAGCATGCTGCTCGCCATACTGTATCAGTGAGCTGTCGTATCTCTGATCAGATCTTTCGCCCATACCTCGTCAGGTACAGTAAAAGATCCTTCAGTATACAGACTGGCTTATTTGGGCGGGAGTATTCCCCCTCCCGCCTCTGTGCGGGATTGCTCCCGGCTTTGCTCATTCCTTCAGGTGACACTGAATGATCGAGAGCTAAGTACCTTGTGCGTGTAGCCGTGCTGCGCGGGTGGCCTTCCCTAATGGCTTGTATCCGAGGCTGCGGGGACAGGCGGAGTCCTTCACCATTGGGAGGCTTTTCCTGCGGGACCAGCTTGCGTACTGCGCGTAAGGACGTCACGTCTCTGAGCATGGTTGGTCCTGCGGATCCAACTGGGCTCTGCTGGGACCTACCTCTTCAAGTCCCCCCAGTCCAATGTTCTTCTCATGCGTGTTTAATAAAGTGAGGTGAACTTTTGGACTTAAGCAAAGGGTTTTGAAAAGGGTTTTGTAAGGTTTTCCATGGGGATTCTTTCCGCGGAAGTCCTTGTCACTTGCAGAAATGCCCGAGTTTCCTGCTTGGTCTTTGGGTATGATGCGGGTAGGTCTGTAACCTCCTCGCAAGTCAGGAGCATTGAGTCCCAGTTGTATGGATTTTCCATGAGGTTTTGGTAGTTTTGAACATAGTGATCAATTATGTTAAGACCACCAATTCCATCCTGGAGCTTCAAACAACGTAGTTCTCGACGTTCCCGCTATGCGGGGATGTTATTTCCGTTTCCGCAAGCATTGCCCAGAAGATCCTTCTTGGTTTCAATTCCCAGCGGAGCGCTAGGTATGTGAAGGGTTTTGCCTTAACACTGTACCTGCGCTCGTCTTACGGTTACTTTACTTCCAAGGTATTCCTGGCGTCAATTCCCTGCGGGTGCTAGGTATGTGAAGGGTTTTGCCTTAACACTGTACCCGTAGCCGTCTTATAGTTACTTGGTTGCCGAGGTACTTGGCTTCAATTCCCTGCGGGTGCTAGGTATGTGAAGGGTTTTGCCTTAACACTGTACCCGCATCCGTCTTACGGTTACTTGTTCACCAAGGTTTACTTGGCTTCAGTTCCCTGCGGGTGCTAGGTATGTGAAGGGTTTTGCCTTTACACTGTACCCGCACCCGGCTTATGGTTACTTGTTTGCCAAGGTACTTGGCTTCAATTCCCTGCGGGTGCTAGGTATGTGAAGGGTTTTGCCTTAACACTGTACCCGCATCCGTCTTACGGTTACTTGTTCACCAAGGTTTACTTGGCTTCAGTTCCCTGCGGGTGCTAGGTATGTGAAGGGTTTTGCCTTTACACTGTACCCGCACCTGGCTTATGGTTACTTGTTTGCCAAGGTAAGGGGTATTTTCCCGCTTTTTAATATTTTCGAATTTTGAATTTTGAAATTCGAAGAGTTGGTGAAAAGATAAGAACAGTCCAAACCTCTGAAACGTCGTGCGACGGTTTCTTCTGACTGTGTCAGGACGTGCAGGAAGTTATGGTGACGTGACAGAACATGGTCATTCCAGACGCTTTTTCAGGCGCGTGGGCGTGATTTTTTGGGCGCGTGGCCGCGAAATTACTGGCACACGTCCTTTCAACAGCTGTTGCCAGCTTGCTTTTTGCCACGTGTCATAGTTTCATTGCACCTTCGATTTCTCTCTCCTCCGCATTAAATTCACCGCATTAATTGCGATTACTATATAAAGGGGGAGAGGGTTATTTGCAATTCACACTTTTCACTCTTCTCTTCATCTTTAAGGCGATTTCCGGCGAATACTCCTTTATTCAATCGAGCATTCTCTCGAAATCGTTCTCTTCTTCCTCTACAAGATGTCTTCTCGTGATGCTGAAGCTATAGCTGACGACAGGGGTACTGCTGGCGAGTGCTAGTGTGCTCTGCCCGGCGATCAGTACCGGTATGTTGTCAGGAAGTTCATGCTCGATCATCTCGAGCCTGAGTTTCCTGAATCTCACCAGACCGTGTACGATGCCCCCAGAGGCAAGATCGGGGTTTATGCTGCATTTTTTGTCTATGGGAATCTTAGATTCCCATTGACAAAATTTGTTTACCGTGTCCTTGAGAGGCACGGTGTTCATTTGACCGAGCTGCACCCCAAGGCGATCGCCAAGATTCGCCATTTTGAGTGGGTGTGCCGGATTTTGGGCATCGAGCCCATGTGGACCGCCTGATGACCTTCTATACCTGGAGGTGCATCCAGGGGTGGTACACCCTGACGACCCGTATTAAGGGTCTGAAGATTTGCGACACCGAGCGCAGTCTTCGCGCGTGGAAGCAGGAATTCTTCTACATTTCTGCCCGCGCCATCCCCCTTGCCATGAAGTTTAAAAATGGCCAAGCGATACCGAGCCTTTACGCCCCCAATTACCAGGAGGCGGAATGGTTTTCGAAGATATCCCGGGTCCAATCTCCGGTTTACCGGTTTGCGGAGTCCGGGATGGTCATGTTAGGGATGAGCCGGGTGTGGAAGAATGCGTCTCAGGTTCCCATCCTTCTCGAATATGGTTTGAACTCTATTCCCTATGGTATGTCTTGTCTTTCTTTTTGATACGAGTTTGTCTTCTAACTGTTTCTTCTTTCAGAGGGAAATGATTTAGAGTCGCTTCTGTACCCGCGGGAAACCGACGGTCCCGCGCGGATGGGTACTCGTGCTCTGGACGAGGGCGAGTTGCCCATCCTGGAGCAAACGGCGGATCGGTTTGTGGAGGTCTATCCGCTGGGCCACGAGATCCTGAGCCACCGGCGGCCAGGTAAGGCGATATTCTTTCCTCAATCCCTCAATGCTGTACCCGCTGCTGGAATTAACGACCTGTCTTCTGAGGAATCCTCAGATGCTCCTCCGTTGGTGCGGAAGAAGAGGGTTGCTGGCGGGAAAGGGAAGGAGAAGGCCTCCACAGCTGATCCGGTGATTCTATCTGACTCCGAGTCAGATAATGAAGAGGTGGCGGGGAACCCCGGTGGTGAGGAGACCACTGCTCCGGAGGCTACGACTGTTACCTCCGGAGATCCAGCGACGACGACGGTGATCGGTACCAAGAGGCCGGCTCCATCGGGTTCCTCCCCGCCCGTCCGTACGTTCAGGGTCAAGAAAACCCGTAAGTACAATCATAGTTTCTTTGTAGATTTATCACTATAAATTTATCTAACACTTTCTTCTTTGTGCAGGCGTGGATGTTGACGCATTCCGGGGTGAAGCGCAGAGGAGTACCCTTCCGCCAATGACGGTAGGCTTGGTCAGCCTACCTGAGGCGTCGACCCAGGTAACCGCGCCTGCTTCCGCTGGTTCAGTTGCTCCCTCAGAGCAGACTGTTCCAGCTGAGATGACGTCACCGCCGGCTGTGAGTGCGATTTTTACAGCATCCTTCACAGAGCCGGCGGTTACTGCTGCTGCTGACTACGAGGCGGCGACCACGGCGGCGACCACAACGGCGACCACGGCGGCTGCCACCATGCCCGCGCCACCGGCACCGATGGCCGGACCATCAGGTACGCGCAGGGCTTCCCGCCGATCTTTGCCACCTTCCCGTCTGCCTGACCTGTTGGATGGATTTCCTTTAGGTTCAGGTGATGGGTTAGGCGGCTATCGGCCTGTCATTGACCCTACAGGTGCGTAGGGTTCCTTTCTTTTTCCCTTGTTTTTTATCTTTTCCTTACTGCCTTTGTTTCTTTTGCAGTGTCGGATTCCAATGAAGTGTATGTTCCGCGATGGAACATACGCCGAGGAACAACCCTTCGTACCCCTGTGGAGTGCGTGGACTGGGCTCGCCACGCTGCTCCTCATGGTGCGTTGGGGGAAGCCATGGCTAGCTACCAGGAGGGTAGGCTAACCAATGAGCTTCGGGTTCTCCAGGCCCGGATGCAGCCGCGCGTCGAGCTGCTTTGTCGTGAAAATGACAAGTTGAAAGCAGCTCGCGCCAAGGACATATCTGAGGCGCGTGCTCTTCGGGAGGAGAACCAACAGCTGGCGGCAGCTGCCGCCGACAAGGAGAAGGCCTTCAAGGCCCTCGAGGTTGAAGTTCAGGCGCGACTCGAGGCCCGTTCCAAGGCTGCCCAAGCTGTGAATGAACAGCTTCGGCTGGCCAGGGAGACTGCGCGAAACGCAACCGAGAGGGCTGCCAAGGCTGAAGCCGTTGCTGAGCCTTTGCGTGTGGAGAATGAGGAGCTCAAAGCCAAATTAGAGGCTCTTCAACGCGCTCATGATGCCTTGGCAATGGAAGATGCCAAGAAACTCCAGGAAATCCTGGACCAGAGGGGGGTGCTTGACCACACCGAGCGAAAGCTTAAGGGCGTCGAAGAGGCTGCCGCAAAGGAAGTTTTACTTGCCAACCTTAACAAGAGCGAAGCCGAACGCGCCCATAACGAAGCTCAAGCTGCCTTCCAATGGCTTCTTCGAGAAGCGTTGCCTCAGGTATGTTTAGTTTTATCTTCACGCTTTTCTTTTGTAAGAAAAGGTTCTAATACTTGTGTTTTCTTTGTAGGTTGTGCGTCGGGTCTTTTCAGAGACCTCTTACGATGATGCTATGACCGCAGCCCTCAACGCTTCTCATGAGGATGGGGAAAAGGCCGGCTTCCTGCTTGGTCTAGGGTTTGTTGAGAAAGGCGTCCCGCCTTCCAACTTCCCTTTGTTCGATGTGGATACCGAAGCCATTTATGACCAAGCACTGAACCAATACGCCGCCTTCCCGCATCCAGTGGTGGAAAAGGTGGACGAAGTAGCTGCTGCTGATGATGGGTTAGCTGTCCTCAAAGCGTTCCTCGAACCACCCCGTTCTTCTGACGGAGCGGGTCCAAGTGGAAGCGGCCCTGAAGCTTGATCCTGAAGATCCCTTCCCATTGCTAAGATAGACTTGTATAGTTTTATTCTTTTAGGCGGGTAGTTACCCGGCCATTCTTGTAATATATTCTTGAAATATTAATCTTTTTGCGTATAAGATTGTTATTTCCTTCTTTGGGTTCCTTGCTTTATAAACTTATGACTTGCATACTTAGTTTAAATTAGCAATTTTCCAAGTGTTTAGAATAAGAACCTTTGAACGTGGTTGATAATGGGTTAAAGTTTCGCTTCCTCCTTCGTGATTGTGCGGGTAGAACCGTCACTTGCACTTGGTAGGATGGCTAAACTTTAACCTTCATCTGACCTGCGTGTAGGTTTTCCTTTTCGAAATTTCTAAGGCATTAAGATAAGTTAACCTTTGAACGTGGTTGATAATGGATTAAAGTTTTCGCTTCCTCTTTCGTGATTCTGCGGGTAGAACCGTCACTTGCACTTAGTAGGATGGCTTTAACTTTAAACCTATATCTGACCTTCGTGTAGGTTTTCCTCACCTTTTGAGGATAAGTTAACCTTTGAACGTGGTTGATAACAGGAAGTTTTGCTTCCTCTTTCGTGATTGTGCGGGTAGAACCGTCACTTGCACTTAGTAGGATGGAAAAACTTTACCCTTATCTGACCTGCGTGTAGGTTTTCCTCACCTTTTGAGGATAAGTTAACCTTTGAACGTGGTTGATAACAGGAAGTCTTGCTTCCTCTTTCGTGATTGTGCGGGTAGAACCGTCACTTGCACTTAGTAGGATGGCAAAACTTTACCCTTATCTGACCTGCGTGTAGGTTTTCCTTATCCTTTTTAAGAATTTTGTTTTGAACCGTTCGACGCGCGGTTGTCGATAGGTTAGTGTTCAGTTTCCTTTCATGATTCATGCGGATAGACCGGCACTTTCATTTAATGGGATAATTGAACTCTTCCCCTTCAACTGACCTGCGTGAAGGTTTGTGACGTTATTGGGTTCGTGCGGGTAGGACCGCCTTCCCATGCAATGACTTCACGTAATTATGCGGTGAAAACCGGCATATTAGTGTTCAGAAAAGTATAAATGTAAAATCATCAGCTTCGATGTTCTTAAAGAGAATCATTTCCATTAGAAGTGGCTCTTGGCCTTTTCTTTACAAATTGGAATTGATTTACATGCAAACTGTGTAAATGAGCTCCCTTCCATGTTGTTGGGATGGGAGTGCCATCGAGCCGATACGCACCTGGTTCGGGATCTCGTTCTTTACGCAGCATGTAGTCTCGGTATTGAAGCTGGAATTGATTCGTGTTTTCCCCAGCTGGGGTTCTACACGCACCTGCCTGCTCAGCCTTTATTGCGCCACGAGGTGCGCGAGCGTCCCATCTCTGACAAATGCTTCGACCATGTCTTTCACGTCTGTGCATTCTTCAGTGTTGTGGCCTTTAGTCTTGTGAAAGTCACAGTATTTGCTCCGATCAGCATCGTGACGATGTCGGATTATTGGAGGCTTTGGCCACGGGAGCTGTTCAGTGGCGAATATCTCAGTGACGCTTTTGCTGAGTGGCGTCCATCTGGAGTTCCGGTGCGGCTGTGCATTATCCCTTCCGCCCAATCGATGTTGCAAGCCGGATGAGGTGTCAAAGTTTACCATTGACTGCCAAATGCCTTGCTTCCGTTTTTTATTTAGTCGGGCGGAGAGGACGTTGTCTTCTCTCGTCTTTTGAGTGTAGAGGTTTGTGCTCTGTGAGAGATCTCTACCCAGTTGCTTCTCCGTTTCCGCATAGCGTTTTGCTGCTGTCATGATGGCATCCCATGTGGATGGCATGCCATCTTTACCTGTTAGGGTGCGGATGAGCTCTGGGTCGTGCGCGCCCTGGATGAAGGCAGCGCGAACAAGATCTTCGCTGATATTGCCCAAACTTAGCTTCTTTGAGTTGAAGCGAGTGATGAAGTTTGGCAGAGATTCATCTTCTTCTCGTATGCATTTGAGGATTGTCCATTGCTCCTCGGTATACTTCCGTTGCTGGCTGAAGTGTTGGCTAAACTTCTGCTGGAAGTCTGCCCAGTCGTAGATGTGGTTGACCGGTAGACGATCAAACCAAGCTCTAGCAGCCCCAACAAGCGTCATTTGGAACATGTAGCACCACGTGGGTTCCGTCCAATTGCTGACGGTTGCCCCCGCTATGAACCTGTTCAAATGATCGTCTGGATCAGTTATACCGTCATACGTGCCTATGTTAGGCATCTGTTTGGCACTCCTTGGGGCAATTGCTTCCGCAATGTCCCGTGCAAATTTGGACGTTCCCGCATTTGCTACGTTTGGTCTGAACGTTTTGGAGAAGTCTCGTGGACTTCCACCTATGCTTTTTGGTTTGAAGGCTTGTCCAAAATGCCTTTTCGGTTGGGATTCCATTTCCTTACGCTTCCCTTTTGCCTTATGGCGAGGGTTCGCGTCGGAGTCGGATTCCTCCGAGTCATCCTCCCAGTATTCGAGTTCGTCGGCCTGTTGTACGGAACGCAAGCGTTCGTCCAACTCAGCCTGGAATTCTTTTTGTCGTGCCTCCGCCCATGCCTTAACTTCATCGAGAGTTTGGCGGGGGAGTCTTCGTTTCTCAAGCTGGGTATCAGTGGATCCCAATAGGCGATCATTTACTGCACTTGCCCCAGCTTGAGTAACTGGGGTAGTGTTCGTAAAATTTACTTCACTTGCCCCGGCTTGGGTAACCGGGGTAGTGTTTGTAAAAACTGTGTTACCGGTATTCACCCCAGTAACTGGGGTTGTGATTACCGGAATTTCTCTAACCATCTTTGTAGAAGTTTGAAAAAACTGGAGAAAAATAAAGTTCTAGCTTTATGCACGGATGGCGCCAATGAAGAAACACTAACCGGACCCCCGACAGATTACTGGTAACCTGGGGGTTGGATAGCTGTTTCCCACGAGGGGTTGGACCCTGAGAAGATGGTTCTTCTGATAACCTGCAAAACAGACACCGTGAGCTCGTCACTGAGAAGGGGGGGGGGGGGTTCCTCCTTGTGACCACCCTCCGGCGTGAGAATCAGACTAGATTGCTCTTTAAATATAAAAGTATATTAAGAGATTGCTAGAGCAGATATCAGGTATAATATGATGATATAAGATAATGTAATAATGTGTTGAGATGATCATACCATTTGGGGTATTTATAGCCGAAGGTAGGTTTCCAAGGAGGTATGGCCGGCTGCAACAGTGTTCCTGTTCATCAACAGTAGCCTACGCACGTGCCCTGCTGGTAGTTGGTGGGTAGGCAGCGGCTGATAGTGACCAGGCCTGCTGTATACTATTCCCTTTCCACCAACTGCCGGCTACGCACGTGGTATGACAGTAGTTGGTGAGTAGGCAGCGGCTAATAGTGATACAGTACAGGAGCATGCTGCTCGCCATACTGTATCAGTGAGCTGTCGTATCTCTGATCAGATCTTTCGCCCATACCTCGTCAGGTACAGTAAAAGATCCTTCAGTATACAGACTGGCTTATTTGGGCGGGAGTATTCCCCCTCCCGCCTCTGTGCGGGATTGCTCCCGGCTTTGCTCATTCCTTCAGGTGACACTGAATGATCGAGAGCTAAGTACCTTGTGCGTGTAGCCGTGCTGCGCGGGTGGCCTTCCCTAATGGCTTGTATCCGAGGCTGCGGGGACAGGCGGAGTCCTTCACCATTGGGAGGCTTTTCCTGCGGGACCAGCTTGCGTACTGCGCGTAAGGACGTCACGTCTCTGAGCATGGTTGGTCCTGCGGATCCAACTGGGCTCTGCTGGGACCTACCTCTTCACTACCCTACATGACAAATCAACTTGTTACCTTCTTTTGCCCTCAAATGATTGACAAAAACAGTAGTCTTTTTAATTTATTTGCTCACATGATTGATATTACAGTTTCAAACAAGAATCCAGCATGTTGATCCCTCGTATCTATGATAATTAAGTTTTAGTCCCCTTAGTTACATATTTATAATTAAGCCCTTACATTGATCGGACCAATTCCATTTACATGAGAAAGTTATCTTAATATAGCATCTTATAAGAAACTAATTTTTCATAGCATGTCCTCTACTCTCTTATGCTTAAAACTTTAATATGGCATTATTAATCAAGTTTTGTATAAAACAAACCAATCTTTTCATGATGTCCATAATTTCCTCGAAAACATTATACCCAATTACACGCATTCGGCTCCCTCTCAAAACATACATTAGTAAGTCATAATTCATTTAGCCTACACAAAACTTAACTTCTGTTGTGTATTTCACTCACGATGCTAATTCCTATGAACAAGGAGAATTTGATCGCGAAATAAAAAAGATGATTTTATAGTAGGCGAACCATCACAAACTTTCATTTGGTGGTTAACTAACGGTCTAAACTACCTTACAATTATCATGTGGTAGAGAATAACACTGTTCCTACTGTTATTCAATAACCTTTTAATGACTTTGTGATTACCAATCTTTTGTAATATCGTTACTTTCAGGTTATGTTGCTATTGACCGGTAACAACTTGCTATTGATTTCAAGTCACTTCTGAAGAGATCATTTATGCATGCATCTTTTAATCACCAGTCAACGAACCCTCACCAAAGGAGTGCCCCCCCCCCCCCCCTTTGAACCTCCAGGTTCATTGGTGCATGAAATAAGAATGACAATGAAGGAGCATGTACTACATTACTCGCATCTTAAACCATTTAATTTCTTAGAGTAGTAATGATAACAATCATATGGGCATCCGTAACACCGACTTTACACTTGATTGTAAAACTATGTTTCACACTTAACTAAATACTTATTGGGTAAACTATCCATTGGGCATTAGACATACCAAATTAGATTTTTAGAGCCTGCATGTTGGTATTTGCATATACATTTTTAAACCCTTTTTATGCACCTCTATTACCCATATAAAAAAATTGTGTTTGTTAAACCTCATATCCGTTGGCGGATCTTACAATGGGCCAAAGTGGGTCTCGAACCATCTATCTTTTTCGCTTACTAGGGTAAATTTTTTCGTAAAAAAAATTATATGTATCAAGTCCGGCCCACAAATAATATGGTCGAATTGGTGTTTTAGTTGAATGATTAAATACAAATTTTTATTATTTAACGGTCCGACCCGAACCTGATTACCAACCCAAAACTTACAAGTAGGAAAAAAAATTTGAGTCTCTTAAACTTTTCTCCATCCATACTAAATGTTCAAGATCTCCGACACTACTCAAATAATAATATAGGTTCATGCAACCATATAACATTTATTTAAAAACTTGTTTTGTAAATATCAAATACTTAAGGGTCAAAACTAGCCATTCCCAAACTTTCAACCCCCCCCCCCCACACAAAGACCCATATATATTATTCAATACCCTGGCGCCATTTGTTCACTTACTCACTCACTCACTCACTCACTCTCTTATATTATTATTATTACTAGGGAAATTAGATTTTAATAATCCCAACTTAATGTAGTTGGCTGATAATAATCCCAACACCGAAAGTAGCTGTCACTGGTCCCAACTTTCACACTATTTATTTTCATTGGACATTCGTTAAAAAAAACTTAACGACGTTATGTTTTTTTCCAAATTTCAAACTGATATTTTAGGGCTTTTGATCGGAATGAGAATACGAGTCGATTGATGTAAAACTTACTTCCAAACGGTGGTCCAAACGACTAAAGATGCTTCAATTTCGGTGTTTAAACATTTAATTAACAAAAATCAAGTTGTTTGAAGCGTCGTTTCGAGTTAAATTTTACATCAATCGACTCGTATTCTCATTCCGATCAAAAGCCCTAAAATATCAGTTTGAAATTTGGAAAAAAACATAACGTCGTTAAGTTTTTTTTAACGGAGGTCCAATGAAAATAAATAGTGTGAAAGTTGAGATCAGTGACAGCTGCTTTCAAAGTTGGAATTATTATCGGCAACTGCATTAAGTTGGTATTATTAAAATCCAATTTTCGTTGTTATTATTATCTCCATATATCCCACCGTCAACCGCTTCAACCCATGAGAGAAATCTTACACATCCAAGGCGGCCAATGCGGCAACCAAATCGGCGCCAAGTTCTGGGAAGTCATCTGCACCGAGCACGCCATCGACTCCACCGGCCGCCACACCAACACCGACTCCACCCTCCAGCTCGAACGGATCAATGTCTACTTCAACGAGGCTTCCGGCGGCAGGTACGTCCCACGCGCCGTGCTGATGGATCTGGAGCCTGGCACCATGGACAGCATTAGATCCGGCCCCAACGGCCAGATATTCCGGCCCGATAACTTTGTGTTCGGGCAGTCGGGTGCGGGTAATAACTGGGCCAAAGGCCATTATACGGAAGGCGCAGAGCTTATTGATTCGGTGCTTGATGTTGTTAGGAAAGAAGCTGAGAATTGTGACTCCTTGCAAGGTATATAATAATAATAATATTATTATTATTATTATTATTATTATTATTATTATTATTCTTCAAAAGGGGATAGCGGCGCAGCTTGCTCGCTTAACCAGATGCAGCTCGGTTTGTGTTATATATAACAATTAATCTTGAAGATTAATAATAATAATAATAATAATATGTTTGGTTGATTGTGTGATTGAGTGTTAATTGTTGAGATCTGGATCTGAAATGATAATATGTCGGTGTGTTAATAATAATATGAATTGTTACACAATTGTGGAGTTTAAAGATGATTATTAGTTGGTTTGATAAGTTTTATGTAGTTATAACTTATAAACTTTGAGCAATTGTAAAACTCGTTTCTAGGTGTCGATTAGTCGCTGATTTGGTTTTGACTAATCGGCTCCGAAAATCGGTGAAAATTGAGTGAAGTTGGTCAAATTTCAGTAATAATTGGCAAGTTTCGGTCAAAATTGGTCAAAGTCTGTGTAAATATAATATGAAGTTATGTACTTATAAACTTTGATCAATTCGATCAGTCGCTAATTGCAGGGCTGCCGATGCGGTTTTGACTAATTGGCCCCGGAAATTGGTGAAAATTGATCAAAGTTGGTCAAATTTTGGTCAAAATTGGTCAAGTTTCAGTCAAAATTGTTTGAAGTCTGTGTAAATAGTTTTTCAAAATTTCAGTCAAAATGGGTCAAGTTTCGGTCAAAATTGTTTAAATTCGGTGTGAATAGTTGTTCAAAACTTTAGTCGAAATCGCATAAATTTCAGTCTAAATCCTTGAAGTAGTTGAAAAATTATAGATATAAATCCAATCCATATATGAATTTTTGACAAATTTTGTGTATATAATAATAAGTTTAAAAAATTATATATTTAAAATTTCAATCCGATTAATCGGTTAATCGGTTCTAGGCAATGATTCGTTGCTAATTGTTAGGCTGCTGATTCGATTTCAACTAAGCAGCGCCTAAATTCTATGAAAATCGGTCAAAATGGTCAAATTTTGATCAAATTTGGTCAAGTTTCGGTCAAAATTGGTCAAAATAGTTGGTTAAAATCGGTCAAAATCTTTGAAGAATTTGAAAATTAAACTCATAAGTCATAATCCCAATCCATCTATAAGGTTTTGAAAAAAATTATATATATATAAGTTTGCAAAGTTTTATATAAAGTTCTGACCGTGCCTTGCGAGTTCTAAAACTCTGTTTTAAGATCATTTTTTGGTTTAAAGTATCACCTGAAATTGAAATTTACCTTTTTGAAAATCTTATAAAAGGATATTCCAACAACTTTTCATGGATGATCATGATCTTTTAGGCAGATAAAAGTGACCAGCTATTAATAACTTTTTGGACCATTTGCTTTTTAGATCCTTTTGTTAAACTTCAACCACATAAATGATTTACTTTGATCTAAATTTGCAGGTTTTCAAGTCTGTCATTCACTCGGAGGCGGTACTGGTTCTGGCATGGGAACTCTCTTGATTTCAAAGATCCGAGAAGAATATCCCGATCGAATGATGCTCACGTTCTCTGTTTTTCCTTCACCAAAAGTCTCTGACACGGTCGTTGAACCCTATAACGCTACGCTGTCGGTCCACCAGTTGGTCGAAAACGCTGATGAGTGCATGGTTCTTGACAATGAAGCACTTTATGACATCTGTTTCAGAACCTTAAAACTCAGCAATCCCAGCTGTAAGTAGTTAAAAGTTTTGTACTTTCGCATATTACAAAGGGGCAATTCTATATAATAGTAACCAAGTTTTGAAAGTGTTCCAATTAGGTCACTCATAAAATTTTTTGTTCCAATTAGGTCACTAAAATTTTCTTTTTGTTATAATTCTAGATATTTTACCTGAATAGCAGGGCATGTAGGTTTTTTTTTAAAATAGTTTGACATTGCAAAATATTTTTTAAAAATTGGGAAAAATTAATTTTTAAATTGCGACAAATTGCAAATAAAAAATCTTGAAAATTGCCAAAAAAAAACTGAAAATTGCAAAAAAAAAGCAATAACAAAAAAAAAAAAATGAAAAATAATAATTTTTTTTACAATTTTTCAGTTTTTTTTGCATTTTTTCACAATTAATTTTTTTTCACAAAAAAAAAACTGAGAAATTGCAAAAAAAAAACAATAACAAAAATGAAAAAATAATAACTTTTTTTACAATTTTACAGTTTTTTTTTTTTGCATTTTTTCACAATTAATTTTTTTTCTCAATTTTTACTAATTTTGTCAATTTAAAAAAAAATTGCATTGTCAAACTATTTAAAAATACAAAAAGCCTACAAAACCTGCTATCTGGGTAAAATATATAGGATTAGAACAAAAAAGAACTTTAATAACCTAATTGGAACAAATGAGTTAAGTGCCATTTTAGTACCCCTGGTTTGGTCAACTACGCAACTTTAGTACATATTTTTTATTTTGTGCAAATGGCTACCTCAGTTTCAAAAAACTTGCATTTTTAGTACTTTTTTTCTAACCCCGTCTATTTTTTCGTTAAGTCAGGGATAATTTGGTAACTTCGTTATTTTCTTTGATTTTTTCTTTTCTTTTAAACGTTTATAGCTTATAAACCCTAAATCCCCAAATCAAAACATTAAAATCCAAATTCTAAATCCCAAAATATCGTAAAACTTCAAACCATGATATGGAGAAAGGGTTTGGGGATTTAGGATTTGGATTTTGATGTTATGATTGTGGATTTGGGGTTTACAACATATAAGCGTTTAAAAGAAAAGGAAATACCAAAGAAAATAACGAAGTTACCAAATTATCTCTGACTTAATGGAAGAAATAGACGGGGTTAGAAAAAAAGTACTAAAAATGCAAGTTTTTTGAAACTGAGGTAGCCATTTGCACAAAATAAGTACCAAAGTTGCGTAGTTGACCAAACCACAGGTACTAAAATGACACTTAACTCAAGATTTTATTAGTGACCTGATTGGAACAATTTCAAAACTTGGTTACTATCTTATAGAGTAATCCCTATTAGAAATTATAATTCAACTATTGAGTTTGATCAAATATGTTTTATTTGTTTACAGTTGGTGATTTGAACCACTTGATATCTGCAACCATGAGTGGTGTAACATGCTCGTTACGGTTCCCGGGTCAACTCAACTCTGACCTCAGGAAACTAGCAGTCAACTTAATCCCATTCCCACGTCTCCATTTCTTCATGGTCGGTTTTGCCCCTTTGACTTCACGCGGGTCCCAGCATTACACGTCGCTAACCGTCCCAGAACTGACTCAACAAATGTGGGATGCCAAGAACATGATGTGTGCAGCGGACCCACGCCACGGGCGTTACTTAACCGCTTCAGCAATGTTTAGAGGTAAAATGAGCACGAAAGAGGTCGACGAACAAATGATCAACGTGCAAAACAAAAACTCGTCTTATTTCGTTGAATGGATCCCTAACAATGTGAAATCGAGTGTTTGTGACATTCCACCGACGGGGTTGTCAATGGCTTCCACATTTGTTGGAAACTCGACTTCGATTCAAGAAATGTTTAGACGAGTGAGCGAGCAGTTTACTGCGATGTTTAGGCGAAAGGCGTTTTTGCATTGGTATACTGGTGAAGGTATGGACGAAATGGAGTTTACCGAAGCGGAAAGTAATATGAATGATTTGGTGGCGGAGTATCAGCAGTATCAAGATGCTACTGTTGATGATGAGGAGTATGATGAAGAGGGTGTTGAAGAAGAGGGTGAGGGTGGTGAGTATGAAGGGTAAAGTGGTAAAAAAATATAAGTTGTAATGTTTATATGATACTGTTTGGAGTGTACTTTTTTAAGGTTGTGGTTACTTTTTAGATATGATTATGTTTGGATGGTTTGGGTAATGAAAGTGTTTGAATAAGGGTATGATACAGTGGTTTAAACTGTTGGTATTGTGAGTTTTTGACAGTTGTTGAGTATTATTATGTTAAAGGCTATTTTTGTGTAGAGAATTTAATGAATTTATAGTATGAATGAGTGGAGATAATGAGTAGTGATGATTGGAAACAAAGGGACAAAATGACGTAAGGACTTTTTGAACCAAGCAAAGATGTGGATCTGGTTTTTTAACTACTTTCTCTTTTTAATAATTAAATATTACCGGGTTTATATCTTCTTTAGGTGATAGTCCTTGAAATAAATATCTATTTCTAGATTTTAGTTTGTTGAAAGCTTTAAAAATAATTTATCTATACCATTAATTATAATCTATCAAAGGGTAACTGCACTTTGTATCCTCGGCTCTAGTTACTTGCTAGAGTGTCCTTTCTTTAAAATGATCGCCATTTCAAACACAAATAAAAGTCAAAAGGCCTGAAAGATGAAATATATCTCTTTTAAAACCGAATTTCAACCGAAGTCATTAAGGCCGTGTGTTGTGATATACTAGTAAAAGCTAGTTATCGCATCATGTCTCTGTCATGTGACTAACTATTTATTTCGTTAATTTAAGTGTTGTGGGGTGGGTAACTAACCACTATCTATATGAAAATAATAAGGGAGATTGGTTTTTAATACTCCCAACTTTAATCCTTTGGTAGTGAACAATCCTAACTTTCGATTTGATACCCACCACTCCCAACTTTCACCTTATTTTCTTTTATCACCCCTTAACTAACGGAGCACTAACCTCGTTAGTTTTTTGCTGACGTGGACTATTTTTACACGTGTGACATGCTTACGTGAAAAATGGCTATTACTTTATTTATATAAAAAATACCCCAATTACATATACCAACACCTCCATCCTACAAAATATAACTCGCCGGAAAAGTTTGAAACACAACCAACATAACCCTATCTGTCATTGCACCTCACTATTAACACTTACCGAAGAATAAGAATGCAGGTAGAAGCTCATCGGAACCCCTCGTCGGAATAGCGTGGTTCGCCGGAAAGCTTGAAACACAACCAACAGAACCCAATCCGCCATAGCACCTCACTATTAACGCTTCCTGGAAGAACAAGAATGCGGGTGAGAGCTCGTCGGAATAGCGAGGTTCACCGAAAAACTTAACAAACTACTGGAGTTGCATTTTAGAGTATCGGGATGCTTCCTACCGACTCAATACTTCCGTAGTAACCGCCGGAGACCAATAATCGTCTGAAATTCCGAGGTGCCGGCGACTCATTTTCTGGAGCACCATCAACGGTTGGTGGTTGCACGAATACGACAGCCTTCGTCGGCTTTATTACAGCCGAGGGTGGCGCCGCCACTGCTGGATCTACAATAATGAGATGAGTGTGGTGGTGAAGTTGAATTTTGATGGCGTTGGTTTGCAAGACAATAACACTGAGATTCCTTTCTTTGGTCACATGTTGGATATTAGTCTGAAACATATGGTTGTTTGAGGTGAAATGAGAGGTGGGTGGTGGTGGTGGGTTGGGTGGAGGTAATAATGGAGTTAGGGTTTTGTTTTTAAGAAGAAGAATAAGAGATGATGTGGTGTGTGTGCTCATAATTTTTGTTATTATTTTATTTAAAAAATGACACGTCAGCAAATAAAACTAACGGGGTTAGTGCTCCGTTAGTTAGAGAGTGATAGAAGAAAAAATGTGAAAGTTGGAAGCGTTCCCTATCAAAGGATTAAAGTTGAGAATATCCCAAATATTAAATTGTTTAAAAGAGAAAAAACAAAAAAAAAGAACAATAATTTTGGTTGTGATGTGAAATTCAAAAAAAAAGGGAGAGGAGAATGACGTCGTTATGGGGTGGAGCCTAGCAGTGACGGATCCAGAAATTTTAATCAGTCGGTGCAAAAAAAAGTTTATCTAGAATGGTTATGGTCAAACTAAAACGGGTCAACCCAAGATGGACCGTGTCAAACCAAAATGGGACGGGTAGCAAAGTTACATTAACTAAACCATGTATAGAAATTTAAGGAACAAATTTTATCAAATATAATAAACAAAATACATATTACAATTGACCTTACGTGATTTTATCTTTTAAAAACGGTCAATTATAGTCCCATTCATAAAACATGCAAGTTTTTTTTCCTATCATTTAAATAGTGTAGAATTATTAATCATTAATAAAAATACGTTGAGTTAATTCATATTTTGGTCTAATTGTTATAATTGTCATAGTAGACTTTAAATTAGCTAGAATGTTCTGGAAACTTAGAACCTAAATCATCGTTCCTCCAATGACAACAAATATCTGATGCCTTTTGAATTTCAAAAACATGTAAACAATCAAATCAAAACGAAACCAACACTAATCAAAATAAAAAATGTAAACAATTGATGAGATGAGGCACAAAAAAAAATCTGAACGACATATACCTGATCAAATGTGAAACCCTTTCATCTCTCACTCTTGTATAATTTGTAAATTCCAAAATTTCAATTTATGATGTCATTAGACAATTAAGCAATGTGGGCTTACTTGTTATTTTTTAATAAAAAAAGGCTTGAAAAGTTTAGCTTAAAATGTTAGGTTTGGGGCATTGAAAATAATAAGGATGAGGCACATGAGTCGTTATGCTTAATATATTATTAAAGTAGAGATTTGAATGGGTGCTTACGTTCCCTTTGACCCAACACTTGATACACCCCTGACGTCTAGCCTCATGGCGCCACTTGATATATAGCCCGATTTTGTGTAGAGGATGCCATCATGCCCATATAACACGAATAATGTCTCCACAACACAAAGCCTAAATTTAGGGCTGTTCAAAACCGGATCCCAAATTTCGGATATCCGAAACCGAATATCCGAACATTTCGGATAGTGAAAATCACTATCCGAATCCGAATCCTAAACTTCGGATATCCGAACTTCGGATATCCGAACTTCGAATATCCGAAAAAGAAATTAAAAAAAACTTGTTTTACTAATAAAAACCAAACATACAACCAAACCAAATAACAAGAAATATGGTGATAACTCCATAATCTAAAACACGTATATTTGGTGTGAATGGATGCTGGGTGGCTGAATGGATGCTGGAAGATGATGGATGGCAACGGGTTTCTGAATGGTGGCTGAGAGGAAGACGATGGATGGCGACGGGTGGCTGAATGGATGTCGGATGGCGACGGGACTGGTGGTGCTGTGATGTTGTGAGACGGGATGGAGACGGGACTGGTGGTACTTGTTTAGAGACGGGATGGCCGGAGACGGTAGCCGCAGATCTTGTATTAGTGAGAGAGGGAGGAGCGCCGCTGCTTGTTATTAAGTGAGAGAGAGGGAGGCGCCTGGTTATGTGATATGAGAGACATTGTGATCTAGAAGGTTTTTGTATAATATAAAATAAAAATAAAAAATATTAAAAATAAAATACCGGATAATTCGGATAATTCGGATATCCGAAAAATCTGAAAACTCCTATCCGAATCCGAATCCAAATTTTCGGATATCCGGGGTTCGGATATCCGAATTTTCGGATAGTTCGGATACGGATAGTCGGATAATTCGGATACGGATTCGGATTCGGATTCGGATTCAGATAGTTTTGAACACCCCTAAGCCTAATAGCATATGCAAAAACATGACATGTCATACGAGCAATCTATCTACATATATGTGTGTATATATATATAGGGGTGAGTTAACGTACAATAATCGCTTATCGTACATTACATACGCGACTTCCTGCACCATCGATTCTAATTGAAATTAAAAACTGCTTAGTGGCATAATTGTAATTAACCTAAAAATACTTAACGTATACCCGTCAAAGTCCACCATCGCGACCATCGTCTACTGTCATGAGCACCACCATCATCCGTCACCACCATCGATCGTTGGTCACAGGTTAGTTAAGCAATTTCCAATTGAAATTGAAATTGAAATTGTTGATGAGCCTAATTGATCAATTGTAACACCCCGACCAAAGGCGGCGGAACATGCCGGGGTGAAACGGATTGCTCAAGAACACAAGACACTATTAAAGTGACAATATTTAATCAACTCATTAACTTCATTCAATCACCAAAGTAACACATACTGTTCATACAAATAACACCAAAACATAATAAATAAATATTGTTCATTCTTCTAATTACCTAGTGGTATCAAAATAGAATGACGTCTTCAAACTCCAACTCAAGTAATAATCAAACATGTAACAATGCATAAAATAACATTTGTCAACACGTATGTTGGTGAGCAATTTCATAGTTTGAGTATATATAATATAAGCGAAATCCACAAACGTATATGAGACTATAAATAAAAGCATCAATCATGGTATATAAAACATATGTAAATGAGGATCCTTTCTAATCGGTAACAACCGACATACTTGGATAACGAGGACCTATTCTACTAGCACAAGGCTAAGTAGTTAGGGGAGCGTATGATCATACTTAATGAGGCTTCCACAACAACACAAGAATAAACACTCGTGCACGTAAAACATATGAGACATATAACACACAATAAAGCAAGTATTCTAGTATCATACACCCTAAAGTTTGTGGTTTGAGAAATGAGTATAATAAACCATTTTTGTTTGAATAAGTATGCATGTTACCCCCAAAAGTTAAAAGTGAAAACGGGGGATGAAATGTACTCACGTTAACAAAGTAACTTGAAAGATTGAATCGTGAATAATTGGAGATCGTGTTTAACGAGCAAGACCTATATTAAATGTGTCTTAAGTTAGTAGGTAGTCTTGGAAGGGTTTAAAGTAAAATATGACAAGTAAAGTAAATAAATGAAGTTTATGGTTTAAAAATATAAATAGTTGAGAAATTAAAGACATGTTCTAAAAAGTAAGTTTACTCGAAACCGGGTCTTGGTATTACATTCATAATTATTACTCAACCTATGTTAAGTAACTTATGTGAGTTATAATGCACTAATGCAAAACCCTTGGGTATATGAATACCGAAACAAGGTTTTAATCGAGTGTTTGGATTTGTTAATTTGG